>NC_041393.1:349447293-349502950 GCF_002162155.2 Triticum dicoccoides | reverse complement strand
GAAACAAGAGATAGGGTTGATTTCGGACCCCTCCACCAAGGGCCACGAAATTCCCCCCTCTTCCTCCATATATACAGCCCTTAGGGCATCGTTTAGACTTTGGGTTTTGTTTAGATTAAAAGTTCGCCATAGCTGCAACTTCGCGTACTTCGTTTGTGTTCAACGACCAGACAAAGGCGTCACAGAACCCCACCTTGATCAATAAAGCTTTCATCTTATATTCGCAATATCCAGATTGCAATCTTAGTTTCTTGCTTGTTCTTCGTTTGCTCGCAGGAAACAGACCCTCGTGGTCAGGTTGATCGTGCTCCGGCGTGGTCAATAACCTCTCGGAGTTGGTTTAGTGATTGCTAAGGCGCGACGTCCTCGCACGTTCGTAGTCGGATCGTCAAAGTCGACTTCCACCAAAGCGATATCCATCATCTCATCGAAAGATCGGGACCCTCGCCTCTATCACATGGGCCCTTGGCCCATTCTCTGCGCACAGGCAGGTGTCGGATGTCCGGGTTGGGGCCGGATGTCCGGGGCTTCGCGACGGGCCGGATGTCCGGGCTGGGAGGCCGGATGTCCGGGCTGGCCTGGGTGTCCTGCGGATGCTCTCTGGATAGGCGGGGTACGGATGTCCGGGCTGGGGGCTGGATGTCCGGTGGCTCGGGAAGAGCTGGATGTCCGGGCCTCTGGCCGGATGTCCGGGCGGACGGGTTCAGCCTCTGGACGCGTTCTGTGATGGGCGCCGGATGTCTGGGCTGTGGCCGGATGTACGGGCTTGCGGGAAGGGTCGGATGTCCGGGCTGGGGTCGGATGTCCGGGGCCTGTAGCAGCTGGCTCTTCTTCCTTCTCCTCTTCCATGCTTGGCCTTGGTCCTTTGATTCTTCATGGTCATCTCGGTTGTACCTGACTATAGGCAAGGTCCATGCATGAAGTAGCAACCATGTCTCACGTGTGGAAAGTGAAGGTTTAGAGACGATCGAGTTCACCTTGTGTCCAATGGCGTATGCTAGAGGTCTCGTCATATGTCCTCTTGGGGCTCGGAGAGTAGTCGGAGTGTACATGGGGATGAACGTGGGATGCTCCGCATCATCTCCCCCCCCCCCCCTTGAGAAAGATCCGACCTCGGATCGTGATCCTTGTCACCATGGAAACGGTTGTCGTAGATGGACTTGTAGTTGGACGAAGGTGAAGACATGGATCAATCCACGTAGTCCAAGGTGTCGCCGGAGTGATAGACATGCAAAAGGAGCAAACACAGGCAACACTCAGAAATACAATGGTTAGCGCACACAAAGTGTCCATCATGTAAGAATGAGTCCGTGCGGCAAGATTGTTCGTAACAAAGCGCATGAAGCTTATCAAGATGATCTAGAATGAGATGCAAAGCATTCATGGGAGGACATGCAATCATTGTGCACACAAATGTGTTGTAAATATGATCAATGCAACCACGGTGCAAAATGATGTCATAGTGAGACGGTTTATCAATAGCATGAATATGGCAATGGATGCTCAACATGTGTATGTTATCATGCAATTGATGGTGGACAATATGACCATGATGTATGAATATGCCATCAAGGAAGATGACAACAAATTTGCTAAGGAAGTGAACAAGCTCAAATATCATGGATGACATGGGAATACAAGATGCAACAAAGCAATCATAATGTGAGTCAATCCATGCATAGGGTGCAAACTTGTGGTGAGTATGATAAGTCCATCGAGCATGACATGAGGAAGCACAATCAACAAGTATGGAGGTTGTGGTACAAAAAGTCAAAGGAGTGTTGATGTACCAAAGCTCGATGTCGTCGCATGAGTGGAATTCCAAAGATGCATCCAATAAGTGTGAGCGCTCCTCAATGTGAAGGTCCATGTAGCCAATCTCCAATGTCGCTCCTCCGTTCACGAGATGTATCATGTAGACAACAAGAAGGAAACAACAATGAAAGAGTGACCCATCCAATATGCATACTTGAGGATGGCTCAAAGTGAAGGAGTTCACCTTAACTAAGTCCTCTCACTAGGACATCTGACGTGTTAATTCCACGACAGTTGGCGCCCAAGGCTGAAGATGGCTCTCTCCACCCCCTCCCTCCCCTCCACCCCAACCCCCACCTCCACCTCCGGCGGCCATGGATCTCTCTGATCCACCATGGAAGGGCTCCTCCACTAGGACTTCAACCCCGGCCTTAAGGTCGAGGACCAGGTTCGTAGGCGCTTCAGATCCACGGTCCATTTTTTCCCGGACGCTTCCTCCAAGGAATTTTTCTTGGTGGCCACGTTCTCTTCTGCTTCTTTTCCCTTGACATGTGCTTCGGTTGGCTTGCCCTTACAATGTTGCATTGGAGGAGTTGCTTCTGGTTTCAAAGTTACATCTATTGGAGCAAGGTATTTTAGGTTTTCGGTGGCTTCTAATAAAGTTGGACATTTCATTTATTCCCTACGGGATAGGGTTTGGCCAGATTTTGTTTGTCAATTTGGTCTCTTCAAACACCCTTGGAATGTGCCAGTTATGGATCAAGTTGAGGACAACGCTCCTCTTGGGAGTAGTGTCTCTAGAGCCATTCGTTCTAATTTGCATTTTCTAGAAAAAAGTGCATCTAAAGATGGCTCGGCTTCAAAGGAATTGGCCAAGTTTGGGTTTTGCAGGCAGCGTTCAACCAACTTAATGAATTCTTTCAACGAGGCTTCTGCTCAACCAGGATGCTCACAAGCATTACAACTCATGACAGATCTTTCACTCAATAATGCACAACTTGAGATTTTGCAAGACAGTCTGTTCTTTGGTAGTTTGCAAATCCCAGTCTCTTCGGATCATACGGCAATCACCACCAAACGATTCTTAGGTAAGAATCATCATGAACAGATTTGGCGCAAAATTCCGGCGTCGGTTTTGGAGGATATCTTGGACCTAAGGCAAGCTAATTATGATGATGTAAGTATCCAAAAATCTTTTGATTTGGAGGACCTGCCTCCCTCCGATTTCATTTACCATCTTTTGGGCCGTTGTACCATATGTTGTGGGGACGATCATGCAGCTATTAACTGCCACGCTAAAATTTGTGGCACTTGCCATAATTTTGAACGTGCATGTTTCTGCTTGAGGAAGGGGGTGGGCCGGCCAGCAAAAACATGCACTATATGTAATAGCCTGGCCCATCCGAGGAAGTTCTGTCCTGGGCTTATCTGGTGCAAGCGATGCAATCTGCTGGGCCATGGGGCCAATTTCTGTGCCACGGATTCTGCTCCTCGATTTAATTGGAAAAAGAGGAAGGTGGAATGGCAAGATCGTATCTGCATGAAAGAGTTGCCACAAGTTCGTTCAATCATACCATCGCAGAATCCAAAAATTCCTATTAAAAAACTAGTTTGGCGTCCCACAAAGGAAGTGCCGATAGTTGGGCCCCCTCCCTCGCTAGTCATTGGGCGGACGCTTCCGCTTCAAGCAGTACTACCTCTGATGTCTCCACCGCCCCTGTCAGCCAACGAGCAGAGCGACACACCCCCCTCCTCCCCTGCTTTGCCTCGGACTGCTGAGACCGCCGTCGCCACCGCTGCTACCATGGCCAACTTCCCGGCGAGGCCGTTCCAGTTTGTGCCGATGGGAGCAAGGATTGAGCATGGGCCAGATCACAGGCTAGCTCGCAACATGATGGTGGTGGATGATCCGCCTTTGAGCCATGAGAGGTATGCTATTGTCACCGCTGTCCCTCCGGTCCCAGATCACCAGAAATAGTTAGTGTTGGATGAGGTAGTTCGCATCAAGAGAGAGGATTTCCATCTAGATGTGCCAGAGGCATTTGTTTATCCGATTGGTATAGGCATGGTTGCTTTTGCTGATGTTGCTTTGAGGGATCAGTTTATTCAGGAGAGTCCGCATCAATTAGATCCCATAGATGAGGATATAACCTTCTCTTTTTTGCCCCATGACGAAGGAGAAAATATGCGCAGATGCCCATTTCAGTATGTTGCTTGGGTGCTGTTTCTTGCCTTTCCTATGGACTACCAGAATGATCACTACATCAACAAGGCAGTTTCGTGCTTTGGGAAGCTGGATCTCTGGCACAGGCCTGGGCACAATAAAGAGAGAGTGCTGGTGTGAGTCATCATCAGTGACATCGCGCAAGTCCCCCACAGCTTGGTTATCAAGCGCATTGGCACTCTGCCAGGTATGGGCAGATCGTGGTCGGTCCCGGTTTATGTTCTGAATGGAAGGCACACAATTCCTGATCTGGTTTGCAATGAAGATGATGCTCCGCCAATGAACGCTTCCCCACATCCGTACGATTTGCCATATCTGAGGCGGCATAACAGTGGGCTCTTGATCATCAGAGATGGCTGCAGCAGCAGATTGACGAAGCCTAGGAACAGCAGGCGCCACAGCAGCAGACTCAGAACGGAGGTTGGGGTGAATGGCCAGTTGCACCACCACCATACAGGGGTTTTAGCTTCAGAACCTTGTTCCAGTACACGGGCCCCTCTCTCATGGACGGTGTGGAAAGAGAGAGCAACACCACTGATGATCCCCAGGATGAGTGGTCGATATATTCTGAAATCTCAGAGGCTGCAGATGCACTGGTCAATGGAACACAAACTTCTGGGCTGCAGTTTGTGCGCGCCAATGGGAGCTCGCTTGATGTGGAAGTTCAGGCTGAGGAAGGGTACCTATTTCTGCAATTCCTCTGGACAATTTCGTTTGGAAGGTACACTCGCTGCATCACTGCGCCTGAGGATTGGCTGATGAAAGGGGTGTTCCCTCTGAACCCTCTTGTTCTTCTGAATTATGCACGTGCTACAGTGAGCAAAGGTCTGTACTGTATGAACGCGCAGTTCCGCCCTGAGGCTGCATGGCTGCCCCACCTTCGTAATGTTACTGCCATACCTGCGGAGATTTGGGCAAACTATGCAGAAACTGTCACTCTACCTGAGATGAACGAGTCTGATGGAATGCCCAAGGTTGATGCTATCGTGTCTGAATCTTTTGAAACTGTCGCGGCCATGAACAAATATATTCAGAAGATGATCCTTGCGGAGAAAATGCCAGTTGACACGATCTGTCTGAGGCGTAGCTCAAGGGCTACTAGGTATGATGGATTCAAAGCAAATATTATCACTGACGCTAAGAAACCAATTTCCAGGGTCAAGTCTAGGAAAGCTCCTGCGATTGCTAGTTCCTCCAAGGCGACAGACCCCTGCTCCCCAGTGGCACTGAAGCCTGTAGTGGCTCAGTCCGAGGATATACCCCCCCCCCCCAACCTCGATTCAGCGTAGCGTCTGGGAACTAAGTTTTGTGGGATTCCAGCTGAAGATCTTAGTGATCAGATTCTCCTGGCACATGGCCAAGGGGGCGATCCGATGCTGAACTAATCGTAAATGGCGACAAATAAACAATGGAACATTCTCTATTGGAACGTGCGCGGCATCAACTCCGAAGAAAAGCAGTTGGCGATCCGTAATGCAATTGAAATTAGTGGGTGTTCGGTAGTTTGCTTTCAAGAAACCAAGCGCGAAACTTTTGATGCGTCGTGTGTTAAACTCTTTTGCCCTAAGAAGTTTGATATGTTTGAATTTGTTCCGTCTGTGGGTAATTCTGGGGGCTTAATTACTGCCTGGATGAGTTCACTTTTCACTGGTGTTTCTGTTTTGTCTGAATCCTTCGCTCTTGGCGTCAGGTTTACTTCGACCCAGTCCAATGATTCATGGACTCTAGTTAACGTTTATGGTCCATGCGCTGACCCCAATAGAGCTCTATTTACTTCCTGGCTCTTTGACCTACAAATCCCAAATGGGGAAGATTGGCTAATACTAGGTGACTTCAACTATATCAGAGCGCCCGATAATCGTAACCGTGGGGGTGGTAATGCTAATGACATGCTAATCTTCAATGAATTCATACGTAGACACTCGCTGGTAGAAATACCGATCAAAGGACGTGCGTTCATGTGGAGTAATATGCAAACAAATCCCCTCCTCGAGCAGCTTGACTGGCACTTTACCTCTGTTGATTGGGCGGCCAAATACCCGAACACTTTAGTCATGCCTCTGGGGAGGCCCACGTCAGATCATGTGCCTTGCTATGTCAGTATCCAGACCAAAATACCAAAGACCAAATTGTTTCGCTTTGAGGATTACTGGATCAAGCAACCAGGTTTCTTTGACGTTGTGCAGCGTTCATGGAACAAACATTGTTACACCCCGAACGCTGCTGCGGTCCTGTGCAAAAAGCTCAAAACCCTCAGGTATGATCTGAAACAGTGGAGCAAGAAAATTTCCAAGCTTTCTGTGCTGATCGATAAGTGTAATAAAACTCTCCTGGAGATTGATGGTCTTGAGGAGCGTAGGCGATTGTCGGTGCCAGAAGCAAACTTCAGAAACATCCTGAAGAGGCACCTTCTCCATCTGCTTGAATGCAAAAAATCGTACTGGAAGAAACGCTGCACTGTTAGGCATTTCAAATTTGGTGATGGCAACACCAAGTTCTTCCATAGAGTCGCTACTGAACGTTTTCGCAGGAACAACATTGCCTCGCTACGTGTGGCTGATGGATCAATCGTCTATGACCATGGGGCCAAGGAGGCAGTGTTGTTGCAAACTTACAAGGAAAGGTTGGGCTGCTCTACCCCTACCAATATGAAGTTTGATCTGGACCGCATCATCAAAAAAATAGATGGGTTGCAGTCCCTGTCCGAGCCTTTCACCCGCGAGGAGATTGACCAAGTGGTCAAGGAGATGCCCTCGGATAGGGCCCCGGGTCCCGATGGATTCAGTGGGAGCTTCATCAAATCCTGCTGGCACATTGTCAAGGAGGAGTTCTATCGCCTCTGTTTTGATTTCTATGCAGGCACCTTGGACCTTGAAAGCTTAAACACTGGTTTCATCACCCTCATCCCCAAGAATCAATCGTCGGAGACAGCTGATGAATATCGCCCCATAACGCTTCTCAATTGCTGCCTCAAATTGCTGACGAAGCTGCTGGCTAATCGCCTACAGAAAGTGGTCCTTAAGATTATACATCGTAACCAATACGGGTTCTTGAAGGGCAGATCGATCCAGGACTGTGTGGCGTGGGCGTATGAATTCATCCATCAGTGTCAAAACTCAGGGAGAGAGATTGCCATCCTTAAACTGGATTTTGCGAAGGCCTTTGACACGATTGAGCACGCCCCAATGCTGCAGATCATGAGATGCATGGGTTTTGATAGTCGTTGGCTGGGGTGGATCCACTGCTTGTTCTCAACGGCAAAGTCATCTATACTGCTTAACGGAACCCCGGGTAGGCAATTCTTCTGTAGGAGAGGGGTGCGCCAGGGGGATCCGCTATCCCCCCTCATCTTCGTCTTGGCGGGTGACCTTCTTCAAGCAGCCATCAATGACGCATATAGGAGGGGAGAGCTCGAGTTGCCCATGCCCACCGTGGAGAGGGACTACCCCGTGATTCAGTATGCGGATGATACGATCTTGGTGTTGCCTGCTGACCAAGCGCAAACGGAAACGATCAAACGCATTCTTCAGGACTATGCATCCTCCATAGGTTTGCGCATCAACTTTCATAAATCGACTCTGATGACTGTCAACACAGCGGTTGACGCGGCGGAGCGGCTGGCTGGGGTTTTTGGGTGCAAGGTTGGAGAGATGTCGTTCACGTACCTTGGCATGCCGATGGGCACGGCTAAACCCACGGTCTCTGACCTGATGCCGTTGGTGTCTTTTGTAGAGTGTAGGCTGTCCACGGCGGCGTCGCTGTTGGACCTTGGGTCAAAGCTTACCCTAGTCAACTCAGTGGTCACGTCCCTCGTGATCTACGCTATGTGTTCAATCAGGCTGCCGCCGAAGATCCTGGAGCACCTTGACAAACTTAGGAGATACTATCTTTGGGTGAAGGAAACAGATGATGGCCACAAAACTATGTCCTTGGCGGCTTGGACTCTTGTCTGTCGCCCCAAAGAGAAAGGTGGGTTGGGGATAATAAATCTTCAAGTCCAGAATCAAGCCCTGTTGCTCAAGCAACTACACAAGTTTTACAATCGATGTGATTTACCGTGGGTTAACCTCATGTGGTCTAAATACTATGAGGATGTGGTGCCCCATGGAGCTGATCAGTGCGGGTCTTTCTGGTGGCGAGACGTCATGCAACTCGCTCCAACCTACAGAGGGGTTACGTCGGTTGAGGTTCAGGACGGAAGCATGGTGCTTTTTTGGAAGGATCTATGGCACAAAGGCGTCCTTAGTGATAGCCATCCCAGGCTGTTCTCCTTTGCGATGGATGAGGATGTCTCGGTGCAGGCGCTGCTGACAGCGCCTACACTTGGGCGCAATTTTCAACTGCCGCTGTCGACGCAAGCCAGGGAAGAGCTACAAGACCTTCAATGCAGTTTGGCCTCCACAGAGCTCGTTGATGCCCGGGACATCTGGAGATGCACCTGGGGGGGCGCGGGGTTCAGTCCCAAGAAGTTCTACGACCACTGCTTTCGTGAGGTGGTGGCAGATGATGCCTTCAAATGGATCTGGAGATCAAAGTGCAGCAATAAATGGAGGGTTTTTGCATGGCTCCTTCTAGCGGACAGACTGAACACCAGAAACATGCTAAAGAGGAGAGGCATGAAGCTACGTGATGATGTATACGCCTGCCTTCTCTGTGACAGCCCGCCAGAAGAAACGGTTGAGCATCTCTTCTTTCATTGTTCGTTCAGTAGGGCTTGCTGGATGCATCTGGGGATCGTTTGGATGAGCGGCAGTAACAGACTTCAAATTATGCATGAGGCAAGAGCCAGGTGGACGAACCCTATGTTTATGGACCTATTTATCATTTTGGCCTGGAGCATTTGGAAGGAGCGCAACAACAGACACTTCAGGGGGGTGCTGCCCACGTTCGAGGGGTGGCTCCTCAGGTTCAAGACCAATTTCCATTTGATGAGATACAGGGTCAAGGAGGCTCTGGTGCCATTTGTGAACAGTTTTGTCAATTCTATCTAGCTTGCCAAAACAGAGCGCTCCTTGTATTGTATCTTGTCCCCCCCACCCTCTTCCTCTCTAGTGGTGAGGGTTTGACATACCCATCCTAATGTAACACCACAGAGTTGTACATGTACCCTTGAGTTGAGTTAATTTGAAGTCAGTGAGGGGCTTCCCTCACTGTCCTAAGTTTTCAAAAAAAAGGAGTTCACCTTTATGAGGATGTCGAAAATATTGGTGTTGCGCATCATGTATGCCTTCAAATAGCCAATATGTCTCATGACGGTAGTGCCTTGTGAATCCTTTAAAACAAAAGAACATGACAAACACTCGGAAAAACAAATGAGGTTAGCGGAAGTGCAAAACCTATCATTCGTGTGGTAAGATACCCAACAAGTGTATGCATCATGCTCATCATAAGAAAGTATAAGGGAGCATTTCATAGTATGGAGGCATATGATAAACATGGCAATAGCAACAAGGATCTCCACCAAGCATGCAAATACACATAGGAGTATCATAATGGTGCATCATGGGTAAATGCAAGCAAGGGTCACAATTGCATGGCAAAATCATGTAAAGAGGCATAACATGCAAAGTGAACACGATATTATGGGCATAAGGTGACAAGTGGTAGATAGCCCATAGCCGTGTGAAAGCCAAGTAAAAGAGATGTGCGTAGTCCTTGCGCGAAGGGAATGGTGGTAAGGATAGTCCACGGGATCCCAAAGCGTCGTTGCTCTCAAGAGCTCGTTTCGTCAACTCATGGGATTGTGACGTTGACGAGTGTTCATAAGTACCTACACAAAACAAAGGCAAAGGAAAAATTGTGTGTGCGATATATGTACACATCATCCATCATGATGCGCACATGCATGTGTTGGTTAGCACTAAATATCCAATGCTCAAATAAATGAGATGCATGATATAGAAACATGTCATCGATCATGAGATGTTTGTTATTATGTATAGCATAATGGAGACTCAAATTGTGTAATGCATCATGAGAAATATCTAGAGCATTGTTATTCATGGAATGCATAAGGTGCACGCAATCATGGAAATCATGCAAAGTATGAAATGTATCAAGATCTCCGAATAAGTATGAGGAAACTATGGGGGTCTCGTCATGAGCATGAGTAGCAACATCACATGGAGAATATTGACAACATCCAAAACAAAGCATATTTGGTTCAATGTGATCATGGCATGGCATAGTAGATGAATTGCACAAATCATGTAAAGGAAGCATGGCAATATCATCACAAGAGAAGCAAAAGCCAATGACCATCATCTCGTCATCTATGCCATAAGTGCAAATGGGATTGATTTTAATGGGGCATGCATAGTTACTATGTTGAGATTGTAATGATGCAATATGGGAGATCTCACTCATAGCATATGACAAGTTCAATGGGTTGTCAAACATGATGTGACCAAAAGAATTTTCACATGATATCCTATGGAGCATAGCATCACAACTAGGAAACTCAACATGCTCATCATCATATTCATCATAAATAGGTAAGTCAAGGCATGAAGAAGTTTCACTAGCATGAAGCATGGTAATAGGTGGGTCAACATCATGGGATCAATCGATGTCAAGATGGTCCACTAGTGGGACAAGAGAAGTACCATCACATATGTTATCTTTGGTGCGTCGCTCATGTGTTGTAGGTGAGGTGTTGAAGATCCGCTCGTTGTCATCTTCATCTTGATGGAACCATGTGGGGGGTGCATCATCGTCCACCATGGCCATCGTTGTCTCCATTGGAGGGATGGACTCGTCGAGGGTAGGCATGTCATCATGTAGGAGACCTGGCACCAAAGAAAAAACACACTAGGAGTAGAGGTTAAATCATTAGAAATCATAGTGGCCTCACATGTCGTCTCAACTACCTCACTCACTAAGTGTTGTGGCTCACTCACTCCCTCAAGGATGCTCTCACTCATATGGTTTGTGGAATCACTCAAATGGCGCTCAACCTCACATAGGACGTGTGGCATGCTCTCATGTGTGGGGCTAGTGGTGGTCACACTCATCCTCTCATAGGAAATGCTCTCAATGTCATATATGGTGGAGTCACTCATCTCACTCATGGGGTGGTGGCTCTCCTCACATGGCAAATGGGGCATCTCGACATATGTGGGTGTCGGAGAGATTGTAACATCCCAAAATTCTAAATTTTGGAATGTTATAAACAAATAGATAGATTTGATTGTTTGTTTGATTGTTGTGTGATTGATTGACTGAAAGTGAGTTAATTCGAAACTTTTGAAAGTTACATGAGAGGGAATAAAAGGACTTTCCCAAACTTTCACCTTTGCTTTCTGATCTCCATGGATTCAAATACTTTTTCAAACACAAAACCCTGGAGTGAAGATAATATGACTTCTTCCATTTAAATAAATGAAAAGGGTTTTTGAAAATATTTGAATTTCATTTGGAAATATTTCAAATTCAGAAACTTTAAGCAACTCAATGATTTTCATGAGAGAAGATAAAATGACTTCTTCAAAACATATGAAATATGAGTTGAGAGTTTAAAAGAATTCAATTTAAAGCCCCGTTGAAAATTATATTTTCAATTTGGAGTTATTTGAGTTTTTTATTTTTCTCCAAAAATTTAAATATATGGAAAATAGGGTAACATGATTCCCTACATCCAAAAATTGGAGAGAAATGATTTTGAATTAATTTTGGTATTTTTAAAATGATTTTTACTAGATTTTACTAGAGCAGAAGCACTCTTTGCTTTATATGAATTTGTGTGTATTATATTTGACTCTAGAAAAATGTTCATCTTGTAGGAAATCTTTTTCTGAAAATTTTGACATATTATATGCCTATCAAATATTTTTATTTCTTTTGTATTTGTTTTGTCTGTCTGTTTAATATAAAAAAAACTTCCGCCGACTGGGCCGGCCCAGCTAGCTAGCCAGGCCACGGCCCAGCAAGCCCACGTCGTCCGCGCCGCTCGTCCCCGAGCTCGGGACGAAGTCCCGAGCCGCCACGGCATCGCCGCCGCCACCGTGTCCGCCCCGGCCTCCGTGCCCCTTCCCCACGCCACCGCCCTCTCCTGCCCTCTTTAAAAGGCCACCCTGGGGCCCCTGGGTCCCGTTTTCGCCGCCGTCGCCGCCCCTCGCCAGATCTGACACCGCCGCCATCGGTTGCCGCCGCCGCCGATGCCAACTGCCGCCGCCGCCGCGCTGCACCACCGCCGCAGCCACCACCCACCTCACCGCCGTCCCGCGCCGCATCCCCCCATTCACTCCGCCGAGCCGGAGGGCCACCGGAGCTGCCGCCCCGACCGGACCCAAGCTGCCACCGCCGTCTCGTTTCGCCGGAGTAACCGCCGTTGCCGGTTCTTCGTCGAAAACCGCTGCCAACCGGTATAAACCCGCCCCGGTTTGATCGGTTTTTCTTTTAAGTTCGGTTTTTCTTAAACCCTAGACTAGATCTGTTTTTTTTAGGTTTTAGTAAACAGCGAACGTCCACTGTTTAGATCTTATAAACGAACATTCGTTATTTAGCCTTTCTGATTTCTGTTTATTTCAGCCAGGGACACGTCTGTGAATATTTTATTTACAGATTAGTCCCTGTTCTTAAAACAATCACTACTTTTCACTCATTAGTCGGAATCCAACGAAACCAATGCCCACTTCTTTGTTATGATCCCCTCTATCCAGTAAAACAACTTAAACATGTTTTTGAAAGTTTAAAATTTGAATTTCAAACAGTTTAGTATTTGAACTTCGTTTGATCATAACTTGAGTTTTATAACTCCGTTTGAGTTGATTCTTTTTGCAAATCAAAGCTCTTGACTTAAACTTTCTGATAAGGCCAAATTCACATAATTTTGGTACTGTTAGAAAAAAATTTATGTTGCAAGAGTTATTCGCTTGGTTTTGATGTTTTCTGAATCGTACCCTTCATTCTTTCCGATCCTTTGAGTGATTGCTTATGTGTGGTTATTATTGCTTGCTCACGATAGATTGACCGGAGTGTGACAAATAGAACTATCAAGAGTTATGAGTGTGAATCATCTTAATCAACATTGCAGGCAAGTTCACACTTTGATCATACTCTTTTACTACCCGGTTTTATTGCATTAGATCAATCCTCAAACATTGCATGATTAGGATCTAATTAAACTGTGGGATGGGAAGTAGTTGAGGTAGTACCTATTACCTGTTTTACTATCAAACCTTTGGGAGTTACTTCTACGTTTGCTTATTATGCCATGCTATGCTAGTAGACGTGGATTGGGGGAGTGATATCCATGACAGATGTGAGTTTTGTTAATTTAATGGTTTATCTAAGGTGGCAACTTAAATACACATGTGGGTGGATTGAGGCATCTGGGTTCCAGGACTTGCCTGTTTCTTTTTGGACCGCCACCCAGGCTCAAAGGGATCATGAGATTATTCATGCTAGAAACTTACGTGTGCAGCCACAAGCCATTATGGGCTCTGGCGTAGTTGATTAAGTCGTGCGAACTCTTACGGGGTAGACTAGCATATGTAGGGGAAAGTAGGTGTACCGGTCTATCCATCGTAAGGTGCTAGCGCTTCTGAAAGACTATGTCTCGGTCATCCGTTTCTCAAACACCATGTAGTGCGAGAAATCCAACGGAGGCGATCGAGTCTTGTGGGGAAAAGTGCGCAAACCTCTACAGAGTGTACAAACTAATCATGATTAGCCGTGTCCCCGGTTATGGATGTTTTGAGTATCTAGTACTTGGATTATCATGTGAATCTCATCATGTTACTTATAATTAATATTGTTGGGCTTTGATGATGTTACTTAATTGGGATTGAGAATGCTGTCAACCATTCTCAATGTTTAACAACCACCATGATAGTTAAATAAAATTTATTCCTTTGCAGTAGGGAAAATTGGCTTTTCGCAAACACATTATAACCATAGAGCTTTCCACCAGCCATATATGCATGTAGTGTTAGCTATTATTCATCATTGCTCTATGGTGTGAATTTGCCAGTACATTCAATGTACTGACCTACATGGCTGCAACGTCTCATTTTGCAGGATTTCTTACGACGAGTAAGTGATACGTTAGGGTTACGGGTTCTACACTCAACTTTGCCATTGGTGTTTATGGGAATCCACAACCTTGTTACTTCCGCTATTTGGATTGAGGAAATAGTATTTATGTTACTTTATACATGTGATTTACCTCTGTTATAAATCCTCGAGTACTGTGTGTGTCAGCATACCGATCCAGGGATGACACTTAAGCACAGAGATTCGATCCATTCGGTTCGGGTCGCTACAAGATGGTATCAGAGCACATGTTGACTGTAGGACGTGACCCTAGAAACTGGCAAGCCAATAGGAAAGATTTTTCTCTACAACTTTCTTTTCAAAAGAATCTTTTACCTCTCTTCTCTTCTGAGCTTATTCAAATATTCCCTTTTACTGAGACCATACCCCTTTCCCCTTTTGACCCCTCAAAGATTCGACTGATGAGACCACTCCAAGAAGGACCAGATATCGAACAACTAAGACCACTTCGGAATGAAGAGGATTTTACCGAGCATTATAATGATGGAAACTACGACGGATAAAGACGTCGAAGACTAGGAGAATATGAAGAATTTCCAAATTTGTATGACCTAGAAAGGCACCCCTTATGGAACTTGGCACACTGTGGAAGTTGTCAATACCCGAGATCAAGGTGTATCGGAGAAAGACCAAAACATGGAGCAGTAGAACTCAAAGTTTTGTCAAGAAAACCACAAGACATGAGATATCAACTATGGAATGATAGCCCATGGCACAAACATGGGCATAAACACGGATAGCCATGATGCTATTGCTCGCTCATGTTATCGTCGCCGTGAGGTGTTAAGCATGCAGATGCATGGAAGGATTAGATGATAGAAGGCTGATGGAGCATCTGTCAGCAAAGGATGCAGTTTTAACCTTAGCTGGTGTATCACTAGGATCTGGAGTAATACATCAAGAAGTTTAAGATGGATATGCAGGAAGCTATATTTGACAAGGAGGCAATTCGTGAAGCACTCGGAATCAGAAGCTGAAAGTAGCCAAGCTGGAGGAGCTAAACCTCAAGATACCGGAGATTTGTCAGGAACTGAAGGATAGTAGGACCATGGTTCATGCCAAGGATGTTGAAACCCAGAAGTTTGGAATGCAACCCCAGAAATACTAAAGGATGTCATGAGAGACTTCGCGTCAACAGAGATGATTTGGCAAAAGAACTTGAGAAGGACAAGCATGATCAGAAGGAGCCATCAGAGACATGACCAAGACTTGAAGAGTTTGGCAACTTTGAAGATTTGTTGACCTTTAGAAGACCAAACCCCTGTTTTAATACTTACGTTAGATGCGACGTTTGTGAGCTGTCATTTGTTTGATGTTTTTCTGACGGCCACCAAATAAAATGCCCTTTTCAAAACTATTGTTTGCATTGTGTGTACCCCTCTCTATCTCTCTTACCCCACCCCCTAAAACCCTTGGACCCAATAGAGGATGAATGGAGATGAGCTCATATTATCTGGACCGATGAGTCAATTGGAGACGGACCGATGGATTCAGAACATGGAGGATCATATGGAGAATAACCCTATAGCCGGAAAGGATATGGCCCAGCATGCTCTTCAATGCTTTGAAAGAGGTGTTGTTACTTGGTGGAGGATGTACGAAACATCAATAGATGGCAAGGAGTAACCACTTGGAAGGAATTTAAGTTGACTTTGCTAAAGTCTCGTCTGTGTCCCAGAAGATGAAGCCTTATGGAAACGATATGAAGAAATCTTGTGCATGCAAGCTTTGTGAAGAATAGGACACAACCGTAAAGAACACAAGGATGAATGCCCTAATTGTGAAGGAAGTCACCTAGCTGAAGAATGCCCAACTAGGCAGATTAATTGTTTATTGTGTGAAGGAACTAGCCACTACCCTGCTCAGTGTCACATTTACCCCATGGTATAAAGAACCATCCAGCAGAAGAAAGAAGCAATGAAAGGAGCCCCAAGGAAACTTTAAAATAACCTATGATGAAGAAAGAGGTGGAGGACACACCCAAAGGAATCAAAATTTAAGCCTGCATTAAGTCATGCTATTCATGAGGAGAAGAAGGACACATCTCACAAGATTTTCTGAATGGAGATCTAGTAGAATTCCCGATAGAGGAAGTAGAGTATGACCCACAGAAAATAGAAGCCCTGATTGGAACATAAAAATTCAGGAAGAGAAGTAGATTGGATACCAGGAAGGACCTAAGTCATATCACCTGTTTCAGGTGCAAGGAGTCAGGGCACTACTTCAGCAGTTGCCCAAAAAGGAAGCCGAGGACCCAAGGAGGCTATGTAGTCATAAGGAAACCACGATACTTGTCAGAAGTAATATGTTTCTTCTGTAATGAAGCAGGGCACTTTGCAAGAGATTGTCCCAAAGAGAAGGAGACTTGTGATAAATAGTTGAGTTTGCAACAAAAGAAATATAGTAGTAGTAGTGAGAACGTTTTTTTTGAGGTGTTGAGTTGAGGCCTGTAATGGAAATACAGGAGATTGTAGTAATTGGAGAATCAATAAAGTTATCATCGTTGGTGCTTATTTGGATCTTATAAGTTGTTACTCTGTGAAGGAAGATTTTGAGCATTTTCGAGGATATGAGAAATATGGTCTATGGATAAGTTTGGAGCATTTTAAGGGTGGTAGTACCCTGTGAGGAGATTTGACCCCTGAAAAATATAATGATACTCTACGAAGTGGATTTCAGACTAAACAAGTATGAGTTTTGTCTCGACATGTGGGATACCCCAAGAGTATGGAGGAATGAAGTATTATGGGATATAAAGGAGATATAAGGTTGGTAATATGGACCAATTGTAACTCCATGATGAGTTTGAGTAATCACGTCTTAGTGTGATACCAATAGAAGGAAGGAAGGAAGACAGTACAATTGGATGGATTTAAGAATGCTGGGAAGTTGGATGTTGGAATAATGATCAGTTGCCCCGAGGATGAGTTCAAGGTTTACAAGTGATGAGATGGGCCATAACCCACAGGCCCCAGGACCTGCCAAGAAGCAAGCACACTCTTGCTGAAGGAAAACCCTGGAAGAAGATACGACTTTGTCAATAGATGATTTCATAGGAGTAACGCAAAACTTGAGAGTTGTGAAGAAATGATAGATGTTTTGTTTGGCTTGCAGAATCAATGGATTTATCCGAACTTGGTTCGTTGACAAGAGAAATTCTGCAATGCTTGTGTGGATGACCGAGCGTTAGAATGCGAGATTCGCTAAACCATATACAAGGTAATGATTTGGGTGCGGGATGGATTGATCACCATACCGACTTACTCTTATTATTCGTCTTGCTATGTGGGATGGTAAATCTGAGTGACTTACCTATAGTAGAGAGACGACGATCAAAACCTTGTTTGAACCTTAGAATGGTATAAGTATTTTTTTCCTATACAAGGCAGTTGTTGCCAATCGTAGGTTATACGGTGAGGTTCAGCCCAGACCCATTTCCTGCAGGAGAAACCATAAATTGTTGACCACCATGAGATATCGATAGTTGTTTAGTATTGACGCCAGACCCGTTAGCCAAGAAGACCCAGTCATGGAATAACCGTACCAAGATGAAAGGACAGAAGAATTGCGGTAAAAAGTTATGCTACTACCGAAAGAGCCAGAGTAGGAATTGTCTTGAAGATTTGAGAAGACCGACACTGTCAACAATAAGGATGGAGTATATGAGTTTTGATGGAACCGTAACAATGTTTCTAAGGGTGGTAGCACCCCAGACCCCCTGTGATGGTCGATGGATTTTGAAGACCCCAAACCCAACCTATTTCTTGCTAGCCTCTCCGAATCTTGAGGATGAAATTCATTTTATGGGTGGTAGGTTTGTAACATCCCAAAATTCTAAATTTTGGAATGTTATAAACAAATAGATAGATTTGGTTGTTTGTTTGATTGTTGTGTGATTGATTGACTGAAAGTGAGTGAATTCGAAACTTTTGAAAGTTACATGAGAGGGAATAAAAGGACTTTCCCAAACTTTCACCTTTGCTTTCTGATCTCCATGGATTCAAATACTTTTTCAAACACAAAACCCTGGAGTGAAGATAATATGACTTCTTCCATTTAAATAAATGAAAAGGGTTTTTTGAAAATATTTGAATTTCATTTGGAAATATTTCAAATTCAGAAACTTTAAGCAACTCAATGATTTTCATGAGAGAAGATAAAATGACTTCTTCAAAACATATGAAATATGAGTTGGGAGTTTAAAAGAATCCAATTTAAAGCCCCATTGAAAATTATATTTTCAATTTGGAGTTATTTGAGTTTTTTATTTTTCTCCAAAAATTTAAATATATGGAAAATAGGGTAACATGATTCCCTACATCAGAAAATTGGAGAGAAATAAATTTGAATTAATTTTGGTATTTTTAAAATGATTTTTACTGGATTTTACTAGAGCAGAAGCACTCTTTGCTTTATATGAATTTGTGTGCATTATATTTGACTCTAGAAAAATGTTCATTTTGTAGGAAATCTTTTTCTGAAAATTTTGACATGTTCTATGCCTATAAAATATTTTTATTTCTTTTGTTTTTATTTTGTTTGTCTGTTTAATACAAAAAAAACTTCCGCCGAATGGGCCGGCCCAGCTAGCCAGCCAGGCCACGGCCCAGCAAGCCCACGTCGCCCGTGCCGCTCATCCCCGAGCTCGGGACGAAGTCCCGAGCCGCCACGGCATCGCCGCCGCCGCCGTGTCCGCCCCGGCCTCCGTGCCCCCTTCCCCACGCCACCGCCCTCTCCTGCCCTCTTTAAAAGGCCACCCCGGGGCCCCTGGGTCCCGTTTTCGTCGCCGCCGCCGCCCCTCGCCAGATCCACCGCCACCGCCATCGGTTGCCGCTGCCGCAAATGCCAACTGCCGCCGCCACCGCGCTGCACCACCGCCGCAGCCACCACCCACCTCACCGTCGTCCCGCGCCGCATCCCCCCGTTCACTCCGCCGAGCCGGAGGGCCACCGGAGCTGCCGCCCCGGCCGGATCCGAGCCGCCGCCGTCGTCTCGTTTCGCCGGAGTAACCGCTGTCGCCGGTTCTTCGTCGAAACCCGCTGCCAACCGGTATAAAACCGCCCCGGTCTGATCGGTTTTTCTTTTAAGTTCGATTTTTCTTAAACCCTAGACTAGATCTGTTTTTTTAGGTTTTAGTAAACAGCGAACGTCCACTGTTTAGATCTTATAAACAAACGTTCGTTATTTAGCCTTTTTGATTTCTGTTTATTTCAGCCAGGGACCCGTCTGTGAATATTTTATTTACAGATTAGTCCCTATTCTTAAAACAATCACTACTTTTCACTCGTTAGTCGGAATCCAACAAAACCAACGCCCACTTCTTCGTTATGATCCCCTCTATCCAGTAAAACAACTTAAACATGTTTTCGAAAGTTTAAAATTTGAATTTAAAATAGTTTAGTATTTGAACTTCGTTTGATCATAACTTGAGTTTTATAACTCCGTTTGAGTTGATTCTTTTTGCAAATCAAAGCTTTTGACCTAAACTTTCTGATAAGGCCAAATTCACATAATTTTGGTACTGTTAGAAATTGTTTTATGTTGCAAGAGTTATTCGCTTGGTTTTGATTTTTTCTGAATCATACCCTTCATTCTTTCCGATCCTTTGAGTGATTGCTTATGTGTGGTTATTATTGCTTGCTCACGATAGATTGACCGGAGTGTGACAAATAGAACTATCAAGAGTTATGAGTGTGAATCATCTTCATCAACATTGCAGGCAAGTTCACACTTTGATCATACTCTTTTACTACCCAGTTTTATTACATTAGATCAATCCTCAAACTGATAGAGGCGAGGGTCCCGATCTTTCGATGAGATGGTGGATTTCGCTTTGGTGGAAGTCGACTTTGACGATCCGACTACGAACGTGCGAGGACGTCGCGCCTTAGCAATCGCTAAACCAACTCCGAGAGGTTATTGACCATGCCGGAGCACGATCAACCTGACCACGAGGGTCTGTTTCCTGCGAGCAAACGAAGAACAAGCAAGAAACTAAGATTGCAATCTGGATATTGCGAATATAAGATGAAAGCTTTATTGATCAAGGTGGGGTTCTGTGACGCCTTTGTCTGGTCGTTGAACACAAACGAAGTACGCGAAGTTGCAGCTATGGCGAACTTTTAATCTAAACAAAACCCAAAGTCTAAACGATGCCCTAAGGGCTGTATATATGGAGGAAGAGGGGGGGAATTTCGTGGCCCTTGGTGGAGGGGTCCGAAATCAACCCTATCTCTTGTTTCCCCACACATACGGACTCTAAAAATAGCCTATACTTATGTATTTCTAAATTACATGGGCCTGGCCCAAAAATAAGGTGACGCAGCACCTAAAATAGCCTCGGGACGAAATTTATGAAGTGGCATCTTGTATATTTCGTCCAAGGCTTCATGCACCCATTATGGTGGCTTCAAAGTCCTGAAATCATCACTTGTAGCTCCGTTCTTGTTCCCCTTGCGCATGCCATCATCTCCATGCTTGTTCTTGCTCCAATGTTCATCCTTCTCCAAGCTAGGCCCTTCATTTGTAAGCAAAACAAATGTATCCAATTTAGGCAGCATCATATTCTCATGAACATTAGAATCATTACCAAGAAACGAAAGTACCTGGTAATTTAGTTGGCGTGCACGAGCTCTAGTAATTGGTCCAGTATGTATAGCAGCAGGGGCTGTGGGTGTAACAATTGTATTGATGTCCTCATCATCCTCCCCTTCTTGAAATGAAGTCGTCCTCGACGGAAGTTCATCTTCCTCACCCAAATAAGGCTTCAAATCTGCAATGTTAAAAGTGGGACTAACCCCAAAATCTGCAGGCAGCTCAAGTTTATATGCATTATCATTTATTTTGTCTAACACCTTAAAGGGACCATCAGCACGTGGCATTAGCTTTGATTTGCGCAAATCAGGAAATCTATCCTTACGCAAATGTAACCAAACAAGATCTCCAGGTGCAAACACAACATGTTTTCTACCCTTATCTCCAGCAAGTTTATATTTAGCATTCATACGCTCAATGTTTTCCTTAGTTAACTCATGCATTTTTAAAATCAATTCAGCACGTTGTTTAGCATCAAAATTAACCTTCTCCGAAGATGGAAGAGGCAACAAATCAATAGGTGCACGAGGTAGGAAACCATACACAACTTCAAAAGGGCACATCTTAGTAGTAGAATGCAATGAACGATTATAAGCAAATTCAATATGAGGCAAGCATTCCTCCCACATTTTCTTATTATTCTTCAAAACAGCCCTAAGCATAGTAGACAACATTCTATTGACTACTTCAGTTTGGCCATCAGTTTGGGGGTGCCAAGTAGTACTAAAAAGCAGTTTAGTCCCCAACTTAGCCCATAAACATCTCCAAAAGTGGCTAAGAAATTTAGTATCACGATCTGAAACAATAGTATTTGGCACACCATGCAAGCGAATAATTTCACGAAAGAACAAATCAGCAACATTAACAGCATCATCGCTTTTATGACATGGTATAAAGTGTGCCATTTTCGAGAATCTATCCACGACAACAAATATGCTATCCCTCCCCTTCTTTGTTCGAGGTAAACCTAAAACAAAGTCCATGATATATCCTCCCAAGGAACACTAGGTACAGGCAAAGGCATATATAAACCATGAGGATTGAGTCGTGACTTAGCTTTTTGACATGTAGTGCAGCGAGCAATAAAACGCTCAACATCCCGTCTCATCTTTGGCCAAAAGAAATGTGTAGCAAGTACGTCCTCCGTCTTCTTCACGCCAAAGTGTCCCATTAATCCTCCTCCATGCGCCTCCTGCAACAACAAAAGACGAACGGAGCTAGCTGGAATGCATAGCTTGTTAGCACGAAACACAAATCCATCGTTAACGATAAACTTGTTCCACATTCTTCCTTCTTTGCAATTCTGCATTACATCTTTAAAATCAGCATCATGCACATATTGATCTTTGATGGTCTCCAAACCAAATATTTTGAAGTCAAGTTGTGAAAGCATAGTATAGCGACGAGACAATGCATCAGCAATAACATTTTCTTTTCCCTTCTTGTGTTTAATGACATAAGGGAAAGTCTCAATGAATTCAACCCATTTAGCATGTCTACGATTCAGTTTAGCTTGACTTTTAATATGTTTCAAAGATTCATGATCAGAATGTATAACAAATTCTTTGGGCCATAAATAATGTTGCCATGTTTCTAAAGTCCGAACAAGAGCATATAATTCTTTATCATAAGTAGAATAATTCAGACTAGGCCCACTCAATTTTTCAGAAAAGTATGCAACAGGTTTGCCATCTTGTAATAACACACCTCCTAATCCAATTCCACTAGCATCACATTCAAGCTCAAAAGTCTTATTAAAATCAGGAAGTTGGAGTAAAGGAGCATGTGTCAACTTATCTTTCAATACCGTGAAGGCTTCCTCCTGTGCGGTACCCCAAACAAAAGGCACATCCTTCTTTGTAAGCTCGTTGAGAGGTGCAGCAATGGTGCTGAAATCTCTCACAAAACGCCTATAGAATCCAGCGAGGCCAAGAAAACTCCTCACTTGTGTGACCGTTTTGGGCTGCGGCCAACTCTCAATAGCTTCAATCTTGGCTTTGTCAACTTCAATTCCCTGTGGAGTAACAACATAGCCAAGAAAAGATACTCGGTCGGTGCAAAAGGTGCACTTCCCAAGGTTACCAAACAAACGTGCATCACGTAGAGCAATAAAAACAGCACGTAAATGTTCCAAATGTTCTTCCAAAGATCTGCTATAAATCAGTATATCATCAAAATAGACTACCACAAATCGTCCAATGAAAGCACGTAAAACTTCGTTCTTTAGTCTCATGAAAGTACTAGGCGCATTAGTTAACCCAAAAGGCATGACTAACCACTCATATAATCCAAACTTAGTTTTAAATGCTGTTTTCCATTCATCTCCCAATTTCATACGAATTTGATGGTATCCACTACGCAAATCAACTTTTGGAGAATATTGTAGAGCCACTCAATTCATCAAGCATATCATCTAGCCTAGGAATAGGATGACGATAACGAATAGTAATATTATTAATGCCTCTACAATCAACACACATACGTGATGTACCATCCTTTTTCGGCACTAGAATAATAGGAACAGCACAAGGACTAAGGGATTCGCGTATATAACCTTTGTCGAGAAGCTCTTGTACTTGACACATAATCTCCTTCGTCTCCTCTGGATTGGTACGGTATGGTGCACGGTTTGGCAGTGAAGCACCGGGAATTAAGTCAATTTGATGCTCAATCCCTCGAATAGGCGGTAATCCCGGTGGCACGTCTTGTGGAAAGACGTCAGCGAACTCCTGCAAAATGTTAGTGACAGCAGGAGGCAAAGAGGAAGGCACGTCCTCGAATGAAAATAATGCCTCTTTGCACACAAAAGCATAGCAAACAGATTTGCTGAAATCTAGCTCATCAATATCAGATTTGGTGGCAAATAAACATGCACTTTTCAATTTAATTTCAGAAGCAACACTAGATGGTTTATTATTAGGCTTCATTTGTTGCTCAAATTCTTTTGCCACAATCTGATTTTCACTCTTATTCGTCTCCTGTTTTGCTTTATTAGCTCTATTAATATCATCTTTCAAAATGGAATCAGGAGTCATAGGAAGCAAAGTAATATTTTTATCCTTATGAATAAGAGTATAGTGATTGTTTCTACCATGGTGTACAAATTTTTATCAAATTGCCAAGGTCTACCAAGTAATAAGGAACATGCTTGCATAGGTACCACATCACAATCAACATAATCAGCATATGTAGAGATACTAAAATGCACACGAACAGTACGTGTTACCTTAACCTTGCCGCTGTTGTTGAACCATTGGATGTAGTAAGGATGTGGATGTGGTCTTGTGGTGAGAGAAAGCTTCTCCACCATCTCCATGCTAGCCAAGTTGTTGCAGCTCCCTCCGTCTATTATGACGCGCACAGAACGTTCCTTCACAACTCCCTTGGTATGGAACAAATTGTGCCTCTGATTTTGCTCAGCTTGTGTGACCTGCACACTCAAAACACGTTGAGCAACTAAACATTCATACCTGTCAGCGTCTTCAGGAGCCATGTATTGCGTCTCATGATCAGAATCATCTCCACCGTGTTCTTCACGTGTAATAAGAGCCAATGTCTCCTCATCATAGTCACTAGCGGACTCATATCCACCATCCGCGGTAGCAATCATCACACGCGGAGATTTGCATTCCCTCGCATAATGACCTCCTCCCTTACAACGACGACAAATAATATCACTTGTGTGCCCTGTTGATGCCATGGAAGAAGAAGAACGCTGTGCAGGCCCCGCAGGTGCGCTCTTGGCAGATAATGGTGGTTGTGCCTGTTTTCTTGTATCACGGCTGGAGGTGGCACCGGATGGAGGTGCTGGTGCAGTTGAAGTAGAAGATGCACGTGGTGTCCATGATGAAGGTCGGCCTGCAGAAAAGTTAGTTCGCCCCAATGCTTGTCGATCCTGCACTTCACGTTCAGCTTTACAAGCAAGATGGAATAAACGAGTGATATTAGTATAATCCTTATAGTATAAAATGGTCTGAATCTCTCTATTTAATCCACCCAGAAAACGTGCAAGCATAGCTTCATTCTCCTCAACAATACCACATCTAATCATGCCAGTTTGTAATTCCTGATAATATTCTTCTACAGAATTTTTCCCTTGTCTTAAACGCTGCAATTTTTGAAGCAATTCACGTTGATAATATGGTGGAACCCAACGCGTACGCATAGCAGTTTTCAAAGC
The DNA here is from genome assembly GCF_002162155.2 of Triticum dicoccoides. Taxonomy (NCBI): domain Eukaryota; kingdom Viridiplantae; phylum Streptophyta; class Magnoliopsida; order Poales; family Poaceae; genus Triticum; species Triticum dicoccoides. The sequence continues at coordinate 349,478,141 of NC_041393.1, read as the reverse complement.
AGCCCAAGTAGTTGGAATAGGATATAATCTACAATGTTCAGACCACCATACACATGCAAAACTAGTGAAAGCACAAACAGCAGCAGCAACTCGTCTCTCCTCAGGATATTGTAAACATGTAAATCGTTGTTCAGTTTCTAACTCCCAAGTAAGATATATATCAGGAACATATCTACCCTCAAATGGTGGAATATTCAATTTCAGTTTAGGAATATGGACATCATCTCGTACCTGAGGTGGTGGTGCAGGCCTACCATTACGAATATATACCTGAGGTCGACCTGCTGGTGGTGGTACAGGTGGCTGCACGTAGTGTTGATTTTGATCAACCTCATCCTCATAGTCTCCCACATAATCATCTTCCTCCACATCAGCAGCAGGAGCCACAGAAGTATCAACAGCAGCACCAACAGTTTGGCCAAACGCAAGAGGAACACGGCTTGCTCGGTGGAGGTCTGCTTCGCGACGTGGAGGTAGTCGTTGTTGTTGTTGTTGTTGTTGGAGAGGTGCGTTAGCTGCAGCGGGTGGTGGTGGTGGAAGACGCGCGAGCAATTCATTAAACTTGTTATCGAGCTTTGTTTCGAATGTCTTCTCAAAACCAGTGATCTTCTCCATGGCCTCTTCAAAATTGTTCAGCACATCTTGCACCTGTTCAGTCATCATTTGCTGAAACTTATCATGAAGCTCCTTGTTCGATAAATTCTCCCAGTCAATCTCGTCGGCTTGTGATCCTGGCATGGTTAGCAGCAATAGAAACACACAAGAATATGATCCTACAGACTACGAACAAGTGGTGGTGGTGGGTGTCACAAATCCGTCAAGCAAATCTCAAATTCTTACCAGTTCTTACCCAGCAGCAGGCGGTGATGATAATGGTGCGGCGGCGGCGTGACAACTTATGACCAGAACTCGAAACTCTAAAAGACTAGACTCTAAGACCAGCAACTAGACACGACGATGCAACCGCAAATTCAACAAAGCAAAACCCTAAAAAGATTATGCAAAGGCTCAGATTGGTTCGGATATGATGAACTAACCCTAATTTTTTTTTGTGGCTTTTTCGTGGACTGTAGGTATGAAGAACAGACTCGATCTAAACTACGAAAAACTGTAAAATCTCACCGAGCAACCTGGAAATCTGATACCACTTGATAGAGGCAAAGGTGTCCCGTCTTTCGATGAGATGATGGATATCGCTTTGGTGGAAGTCGACTTTGACGATCCGACTACGAACGTGCGATGACGTCGCGCCTTAGCAATCGCTAAACCAACTCCGAGAGGTTATTGACCACGCCGGAGCACGATCAACCTGACCACGAGGGTCTGTTTCCTGCGAGCAAACGAAGAACAAGCAAGAAACTAAGATTGCAATCTGGATATTGCGAATATAAGATGAAAGCTTTATTGATCAAGGTGGGGTTCTGTGACGCCTTTGTCTGGTCGTTGAACACAAACGAAGTACGCGAAGTTGCAGCTATGGCGAACTTTTAATCTAAACAAAACCCCCAAAGTCTAAACGATGCCCTAAGGGCTGTATATATGGAGGAAGAGGGGGGGAATTTCGTGGCCCTTGGTGGAGGGGTCCGAAATCAACCATATCTCTTGTTTCCCCACACATACGGACTCTAAAAATAGCCTATACTTATGTATTTCGAAATTACATGGGCCTGGCCCAATAATAAGGTGACGCAGCACCTAAAATAGCCTCGGGACGAAATTTATGAAGTGGCATCTTGTATATTTCGTCCAAGGCTTCATGCACCCATTATGGTGGCTTCAAAGTCCTGAAATCATCACTTGTAGCTCCGTTCTTGTTCCCCTTGCGCATGCCATCATCTCCATGCTTGTTCTTGCTCCAATGTTCATCCTTCTCCAAGCTAGGCCCTTCATTTGTAAGCAAAACAAATGTATCCAATTTAGGCAGCATCATATTCTCATGAACATTAGAATCATTACCAAGAAACGAAAGTACCTGGTAATTTAGTTGGCGTGCACGAGCTCTAGTAATTGGTCCAGTATGTATAGCAGCAGGGGCTGTGGGTGTAACAATTGTATTGATGTCCTCATCACAAACATTGCATGATTAGGATCTAATTAAACTATGGGATGGGAAGTAGTTGAGGTAGTACCTATTACCTGTTTTACTATCAAACCTTTGGGAGTTACTTCTACGTTTGCTTATTATGCCATGCTATGTTAGTAGACGTGGATTGGGTGAGTGATATCCATGACAGATGTGAGTGTTGTTAATTTAATGGTTTATCTAAGGTGGCAACTTAAATACACATCTGGGTGGATTGAGGCACCTGGGTTCCAGGACTTGCCTGTTTCTTTTTGGACCGCCACCCAGGCTCAAAGGGATCATGAGATTATTCATGCTAGAAACTTACGTGTGCAGCCACAAGCCATTATGGGCTCTGCCGTAGTTGATTAAGTCGTGCGAACTCTTACAGGGTAGACTAGCAGATGTAGGGGAAAGTAGGTGTACCGGTCTATCCATCGTAAGGTGCTAGCGCTTCGGAAAGACTATGTCTCGGTCATCCGTTTCTCAAACACCATGTAGTGCGAGAAATCCAACGGAGGCGATTGAGTCTTGTGGGGAAAAGTGCGCAAACCTCTGTAGAGTGTACAAACTAATCATGATTAGCCGTGTCCCCGGTTATGGATGTTTTGAGTATCTAGTACTTGGATTATCATGTGAATCTCATCATGTTACTTATAATTAATATTGTTGGGCTTTGATGATGTTACTTAATTGGGATTGAGAATGCTGTCAACCATTCTCAATGTTTAACAACCACCATGATAGTTAAATAAAATTTATTCCTTTGCAGTAGGGAAAAATTGGCTTTTCGCAAAAACATTATAACCATAGAGCTTTCCACCAGCCATATATGCATGTAGTGTTAGCTATTATTCATCATTTCTCTATGGTGTGAATTTGCCAGTACATTCAATGTACTGACCTACATGGCTGCAACGTCTCATGTTGCAGGATTTCTTACGACGAGTAAGTGATACGTTAGGGTTACTGATGAGGACATGACTACCTTGGATATGACCAAAAATATTGCATATATGCATATTTGTCAGGTGATTTCTAGTGCAAACTATTCAATAATCTATTTATGTTATCCAGAACAAAAATACTTCACACAGTTTTGTGTTTTGTCTAATTACAGGTGTATGGGACATTTGTACAATCCACATATGAAGATAAGGAAGAAAGAGATGTTTATTTGCTGTCCAAAAAGTTCTCTCACGTCACTTTTGGCCCAAGAGAAGATAGAGTCCAAGTCTCTCACGTTCTGGATTCAGATTCGGACTGCACAGACATACCTGACTCAAAACGCACACAAGTTTTTCATACGGACTCCGAATTGGGTGATTCTTTTTTTGTTGGAAACTAGATTTCGTGAACTTTCCAGCCCAATTGGAATCACCTTCAAATTCGTCCGGAGCGTTGAGTTGTGGACGAAACAATCTGATGCTGCAGCAGAATTCGAGTCAAACTACAAGTCCAAAGGTGTTACATCACCTCCACTTGGGCCCATTGGCCTTGTACGACCTAGATTTAGTTTTAGGATGCCTTGGGACGTCCTTCCACCTCCTTGGCCGCCACCCCTTGCTCCTATATAAGTAGATCCATCTAGTAGCTTTTCCTTGGGATTTGTTTAGTTAAAAGTTAGCCATTGCAACTTCGTGTACTTTGTTTGTGTCCAACGACCAGACCAAGACCGCTTACGGATCCCCACCTTTATCAATACTTCATATATATTTGCAATATTCAGATTGCTTTTATCATATTCTTGCTCGTTCTTCGATTGCTTGCAGGAATAGACCTTCGTGGTCAGGTTGATCGTGCTCCGGCGTGGTCAATAACCTCAGGAGATTGGTTTAGCGATTGCTAAGGCGCAACGTCGTGCACGTTTGTAGTCGGATCGTCAAAGTCGTCTCCACCAAATCGGTAGTATCATCTCATCGAAAGATCGGGACACCCCGCCTCTATCAATTGGTTTAGCGATTGCTAAGGCGCAACGTCGTGCACGTTTGTAGTCGGATCGTCAAAGTCGTCCCCACCAAATCGATAGTTATCATCTTATCAAAAGATCGGGACACCTTTGCCTCTATCAAGTGGTATCAGTTTTCAGGTTGCTCGGTGAGAATTTCCAGTTTTTCCTAGATTAGATTTATTTTCTTACCTATTGTCCAAGAAAAATCCACAAAACAAAAGTTAGATCTTTTCATCCTTTGTCCTAGCCAGACTGAGCCTTTGCAATTTTTTTTCATTGTTTGCATTATTGAATTATCGGTTGCATCGCCGTGTTGAGTTGCTGGTCTTAGTGTCTAGTTCCTTTAGAGTTTCGAGTTCTGTTCACATTAGTCACGCAGCCGCTGCATCATTATCCCATCAGCTGTCCACCATCCCATCCACCAATTTCCACCATGTGCTACGCACTGTTTATTATCATAATCATAGTTGAGGTCACTCACATCTTCGCCTGATCGAATCTGCATCTTATCTAGTTTGTCTTGGAAAGAGGGAGAAAAAGAAGATAAAGAAAAAAAAGAGAAAAAAGGAAAGAAAAAAAAAAGAAAAAGAGGGAGAAGAAAAAGAAAAAAAAGGCGTGAGAAAAAAAAGAGAGAAGAAAAAAAATTGGATCTATCTAGAATCAATCTCGTACCTGAATTCGGATTGTAATCTGTTTTGCGCACTGTTCAGTAAAACAGGTGTATCTTCCTCATACGAAGTCAGTTTTGGCTCCGTGAGTACTCAAATTGAAGATAGTGACGAGCCACATCTAAATAGTTGCAAAAGCTAGTTCAATATTTGACATCTCAAAATCGGCTTCTAAATAGGTCTTTTTGCCCTCCGAAGTTCGTGAACACAACTTGTTCCAATTTTTCAGGCCAGTTTTAGAATTCTTTGACTCCTCATATCAACTCGGAATTGAGTGATTCTTTTTGCATTGGAAAGCTTGAGTTAGTAGCATTCTTTGAAAGAATTTATCAGAAAATTGGCTCAAACTTTTCAAGAGGAAAGTTGGAGAGAGAGTTGTTGTATATCCTGCTTGGCAGTTGTTTTTCATCATTATCTTCACTGCCGTTGTGATCTTCACTTATATCTTGCTGTCAAGAGCTACTTAGTATCCTTCATTGATGCTAGTTGTGCTACGCCGTGACCTCATTAGTGTTCTAGGCTCGCGTCTCTAGTCCGGTCTAGCCTAGGACCAGCACAGTACCGTCGTTGAGCGTTTATTCAACATTGCATCTTTGAATTGATTATTGCTAATCTTTTGCTACCATATATAGCCAACCCAGCTCCACATATTTCTACACCGTGTATACGTACGCTCCCCTGGCAATCGCTTTACTCAATATTCGGAGTTACTTGACACCGCTGGTTGCCGATCACCGCCTGCTGCATGGTAAGAACTTGTAAGACATTGATATTTGCTTTACTGTGAGCGTTTTCCCACCACATCCTAGTAGTTATAGGAACATTATTTTTGGGTTTTGTTTCTTGTTGTACTAATCATGACAGGATCCAGAGTCAATTCATGGGCTTTGTCGATCGCGGGAGACGTGCCACCACCTTTGCAAATACCACAACCGTCACGAGAGGTGCACAAACATCCAAATGCACATGATCAGGTTAATGTATCTATACCACCATTTAATGGCCGTTTTAAACCTGCTTTATATATTGAATGGGAGTTCGACATAAAAAATATATTTGCTTCCCATAATTTCAATGAACATAAAAAGGTTAAGGTTGCGATTGGTTCTTTCACTGGTTATGCTTTGGTTTGGTGGAGTGAATATTGTCGGTTACACCCTGATTATATACCTACTACTTGGGATGATTTGAAACTTGCCATGCGACATACTTTCGTCCCTGCTTATTATACTCGTGACATGATTAAGAAGTTGCAACAGTTAAAACAAGGTAGTGAAACTGTAACAAAATATTATGATGATTTACAAATTACCTTGTTGCATTCCTCTTTAGAAGAAAGTGAAGATGATTTTATGGATAGATTTTGGGGAGGATTAAACCGTGATATTCAAGAGATACTAATTCATGAAGAGTGTTATCCTATGGACCATTTGTTTCATCTTGCTTGCAAAGCTGAACAGGAAATAAAACGACGTGTTGGCCACGAGGAGAACAAGCGCACGATGCACATTCCAAGAGTTGATATGATTGTTCCTTCAACTACTAGGCATACTATGACAACCACATCCGTTGTTGTCAGGACTACATCACCTCCACCATGTGACACATCGCCCCCGAGAGTGGCTACATCATCTGAGTTGATCATAAGAGGTAATGACAAAGGTACTGATCATCCATCTCTACATGAGAATGATGAATGCCTTGTCAATTTGAATGCACCATTGATGAGCTACCCACTACTTTGATCACACCACCTATTTTAGAGGACTACGTTGATAATTTGACTTTGCCATGTGATCAAACAACTGAAATACCAACAATTTTGAGTGCACCCATTGAATTAACTATTGATGCAAAAGAACCAATGTTTAATCATTTTAATATGACCTCTAATCTTGGTGATGATTCTGTGTTAAATGACTTATTGCATGTTTGCTTATTTAAGCATGTTGTAGCATGTAAATTTGATGCAAGTAAGGTTTATTCACCAATGTTGGGACATGACTACCTTGGATATGACCAAAAATATTGCATATATGCATATTTGTCAGGTGATTTCTAGTGCAAACTATTCAATAATCTATTTATGTTATCAAGAACAAAAATACTTCACACACTTTTGTGTTTTGTCTAATTGCAGGTGTATGGGACATTTGTACAATCCACATATGAAGATAAGGAAGAAAGAGATGTTTATTTGCTGTCCAAAAAGTTCTCTCACGTCACTTTTGGCCCAAGAGAAGATAGAGTCCAAGTCTCTCACGTTCTGGATTCAGATTCGGACTGCACAGACATACCTGACTCAAAACGCACACAAGTTTTTCATACGGACTCCGAATTGGGTGATTCTTTTTTTGTTGGAAACTAGATTTCGTGAACTTTCCAGCCCAATTGGAATCACCTTCAAATTCGTCCGGAGCGTTGAGTTGTGGACGAAACAATCTGATGCTGCAGCAGAATCCGAGTCAAACTACAAGTCCAAAGGTGTTACATCACCTCCACTTGGGCCCATTGGCCTTGTACGACCTAGATTTAGTTTTAGGATGCCTTGGGACGTCCTTCCACCTCCTTGGCCGCCACCCCTTGCTCCTATATAAGTAGATCCATCTAGTAGCTTTTCCTTGGGATTTGTTTAGTTAAAAGTTAGCCATTGCAACTTCGTGTACTTCGTTTGTGTCCAACGACCAGACCAAGACCGCTTACGGATCCCCACCTTTATCAATACTTCATATATATTTGCAATATTCAGATTGCTTTTATCATATTCTTGCTTGTTCTTCGATTGCTTGCAGGAATAGACCTTCGTGGTCAGGTTGATCGTGCTCCGGCGTGGTCAATAACCTCAGGAGATTGGTTTAGCGATTGCTAAGGCGCAACGTCGTGCACGTTTGTAGTCGGATCGTCAAAGTCGTCTCCACCAAATCGGTAGTATCATCTCATCGAAAGATCGGGACACCCCGCCTCTATCAATTGGTTTAGCGATTGCTAAGGCGCAACGTCGTGCACGTTTGTAGTCGGATCGTCAAAGTCGTCTCCACCAAATCGATAGTTATCATCTCATCGAAAGATCGGGACACCCCGCCTCTATCAGTTACGGGTTCTACACTCAACTTTGCCGTTGGTGTTTATGGGAATCCACAACCTTGTTAATTCCGCTATTTGGATTGAGGTAATAGTATTTACGTTACTTTATACATGTGATTTACCTCTGTTATAAATCCTCGAGTACTGTGTGTGTCAGCATACCGATCCAGGGATGACACTTAAGCACAGAGATTCGATCCATTTGGGTCGGGTCGCTACAGAGATGTAGGTGCAAATGTCTCCATGCACGGTCGCGTAGCTTGACTCGGAGTACGAGTCCAGTATGGGCGCCGTCTTCATGTTGTAGAAGAGGTTCGCGCTCGTCGCCGTAGTCGAAGGGGATGTCCCTTTGATAGAGGCAAAGGTGTCCCGATCTTTTGATAAGATGATAACTATCGATTTGGTGGAGATGACTTTGACGATCCGACTACAAACGTGCACGACGTTGCGCCTTAGCAATCGCTAAACCAATCTCCTGAGGTTATTAACCACACCCGTGCACGATCAACCTGACCATGAAGGTCTATTCCTGCAAGTAATCGAAGAACGAGCAAGAATATGATAAAAGCAATCTGAATATTGCGAATATGTATGAAGTATTGGTAAATGTGGGGATCTGTAAGCGGTCTTGGTCTGGTCGTTGGACACAAACAAAGTACACAAAGTTGCAATGGCTAACTTTTAAGTAAACAAATCCCCAAACTTCTTCTTTTGCCTTATCTTCATACGTGGATTGTAAAAATGTCCCATACACCTGCAATTAGACAAAACACAAAAGTGTGTGAAGTATTTTTGTTCTGGATAATATAAATAGATTATTGAATAGTTTGCACTAGAAATCACCTGACGAATATGCATGTATGCAATATTTTTGGTCGTATCCAAGGTAGTCATGTCCTCATCATCCTCCCCTTCTTGAAAACAAAGCCGTCCTCGGCGTTGCTTAATCTGAAATGTGGCTAACAAAACAGACAAGATGTACATGTTATATATGTATATGTCATCCATTTTTACTTCCCTTGATTTTTGCACATATGACGCATGTATATATGAGGAACCTTCATAGATTATAAACTATAAAGCCAAAATATTATCATAAGTAGAATGCATGAAAATATTGCAACTCAGTTTGCACATATAAGTGAAGCTCTTATTCATATCAAAAGATTGACAATATTCATCATTAAACCATCCCAAGATTGGTGAATAAACCTTACGTGCATCAAATTTACATGCTACAACATGCTTAAATAAGAAAACATGCAATAAGTCATTTGACACAGAATGATCACCAAGATTAGAGGTCATATCAAAATGATTAAACATTGGCACAATTATTTTAAAATGTATTTGATCCAAATCTAATATATTTCCTGATTCACATGGTTCTTTGACATCAACAGTTAATTCAATGAGCGCACTCAAAATTGTTGGTATTTCAGTTGTTTGATCACGTGATGCATTCATGATAGTAACATGATTCTCTAAACTAGGTGGCGTGCTCAAATCAACAGGTAACTCAACACATGATGTATTCAAGTTAACTAGGGATGCATCATTCTCATGTGAAGTTATATCATCAATACCTTTACTGTTACCTTGTCGCAAAGACGTAGCTGATGTAGGTACGGATGTTGACAATGCACCATACTCGTGAGATGATGTCGCGCTCACAATCTGAGGTGGGGCTACTCTAGTAGGTGCAACGGTGGAGGAACCAACCGGTGGTGGTGAGCATGAACTAGAATAGTAGTTGTTGTTGTCACCCAATGCATCCTCCTGTATCTGTCTCTCAAAGGTACAAGCGCGAACATACATACCAGTAATGCAATGAGGAATATAGTGAAATCTTGCACGGATATCATGGTTCAAACCACCGAAAAATATATTCATTGTATCATCCTCAGATTCTTCTATGTCACAATGATGCATATAAGATTTGAACTCTTGGTAGTAAGCATGAACAGTGTTGTTGCCTTGTTTAAATTGTTCAAATTTGCGAAGCAATTCACGATGATAGTAAGGAGGGAAAAATTGTTTTCTCATTACATCTTTCAAATCTTTCCAAGTTGTGGGTTGGTTATCAATGTTTTTCTTACAATGCACACTCCACCAAACAGAAGCAAAACCAGTAAATGCTCTAGTGGCAACTCGTACTCGCTCAAGTTCAGAAAAGTCATGGTGACTAAAAACTTGTTCTACTTCAAGCTCCCAAGCTAGATAAATAGCAGGATTAAATCTACCCTCAAATGACGGTAAAGAGCTAACCTGGCCATGTGCTTGTGTGTGTTGTCCCAACTCTCGTGATGGTGAAGATGTGTTCGTCGTCCAAGAACTTCTATCTCCGGAACCTGTCATGATTAGTAGAAACAAGAAACAAAATTCAAGAATAATGTTCCTATGAACTACTAGGATGTGGTTGTAACACGCTCACAGTAAAGCAAATATCAATATCTTACAAGTTCTTACCATGTGGCAGGTGGTGACAGGCAACCAGCGGTGTCAAGTAACTCTGAAGATTGTGTAAAGCGATTGCAAGGGGAATGTACGTATACACGATTTAGAAATATGTGGAGCTGGGTTGGCTATATATGGTAGCAAAAAATTAGCAATAATCAATTCAAAGATGCAATGTTGAATAGACGCTCAATGATGATACTGTGTTGGTCCTAGGCTAGACCAGACTAGAGACGCGAGCCTAGAACACTAATGAGCTCACGACGTAGCACAACTAGCATCAATGAAGGATACTATGTAGCTCTGGACAGCAAGATATAAGTGAAGATCACAACGGTAGTAAAGATAATGATGAAAAACAACTGCTAAGCAGGATATACAACAACTCTCTCTCCAACTTTCCTCTTAAAAAGTTTGAGCCAATTTTCTGATAATTTTTTCAAAGAATGCTACTAACTCAAGCTTTCCAATGCGAAAAGAATCACTCAATTCCGAGTTGATATGAGGAGTCAAAAAATTCTAAAACTGGCCTGAAAAACTGGAACAAGCTGTGTTCGCGAACTTCGGAGGACAAAAAGACCTATTTAGAAGCTGATTTTGAGGTGCCAAATATGGAATTAGCTTCAGCAACTATTTAGATGTGTCTCGTCGCTAGCTTTCATTTGAGTACTTGCGGAGCCAAAACGGACTTCGTATGAGAAAGTTATGCCTGTTTTACTGAGCAGTGCACAAAACAGATTCCAATCCAAATTCAGCTACGAGATTGAGTCTAGATAGATCCGAACTTTGTTTTTTTTCTCTTTTTTTTCTCACACATTTTTTCTTTTTCTTTCTCTTTTTTTCTCTGACTTTTTTTTCTCCCTCTTTCCAAAACAAACTAGATAAGATGCAGATTGGATCAAGCGAAGATGTGAAAGACCTCAACTATGATGAAGACAATGAACGGTGGGTAGCACGTGGTGGAAATTGATGGATGGGATGGTGGACAATGGAAGGAATAATGATGCAGCGGCAGTGTGACTAATATGAACAGAACTTGAAACTCTAAACGAACTAGACACTAAGACCAGCAACTCGACACGATGATGCAACCGAGCATTCAATAATACAAACAATGAAAAGAAAATTGCAAAGGCTCAGACTGGCTAGGACAAAGGATGAATAGATCTAACTTTTTTTTGGCTTTTTCTTGGACAATAGGTATGAAAATAAATCTAATCTAGGGATAACTGGAAATTCTCACCGAGCAACCTGAAAACTGATACCACTTGATAGAGGCAAAGTGTCCCGATCTTTCATGAGATGATAACTATCGATTTGGTGGAGACGACTTTGACGATCCGAATACAAACATGCACAACGTTGCGCCTTAGCAATCGCTAAACCAATCGCCTGAGGTTATTGACCACGCCGGTGCACGATCAACCTGACCACGAAGGTCTATTCATGCAAGCAATCGAAGAACGAGCAAGAATATGATAAAAGCAATCTGAATATTGCGAATATGTATGAAGTATTGATAAAGGTGGGGATCCGTAAGAGCGCTTGGTCTGGTCGTTGGACACAAACAAAGTACACGAAGTTGCAATGTCTAACTTTTAAGTAAACAAATCCCCAAACTTCTTCTTTTGCCTTATCTTCATATGTGGATTGTAAAAATGTCCCATACACCTGCAATTAGACAAAACACAAAAGTGTGTGAAGTATTTTTGTTCTGGATAATATAAATAGATTATTGAATAGTTTGCACTAGAAATCACCTGACAAATATGCATGTATGCAATATTTTTGGTCGTATCCAAGGTAGTCATGTCCTCATCACCCTTGCTCGATCGTCTTGTCGCCGTCTTGGTGTTGGAGGCCCATATGATGTGGCACCTCGTAGCTTGTCTCCATGACCGAAGGGAGTTTCCCATGCTCGGCCATCTTCCTTGGGGGGCTTCCAAAGATGGAAGTGTCGCCCTCACTCGTAGGTAGTCGCCTTGGACTTGATGAAGTCGATGTAGGCGTACTCGTGGGAAGTAGGCGAAGATGCCGTACGTCCAAAGGCGAAGATGCCTTGATAGCACTTGGCGAAGATGCCGAAGTGGTGGTTGTAGCCGTAGCGCCTTCTTGGTGGTGGTCTTCTCGCGGTCTTCTCTTTTTCTCATGAAGCTTGGACTTGGCGTGAAGTGGGGCTTGTTGGGACTTGTGCATTTGCGCTTGTGGAGCATCTTCATGATGATGATATCGTTGTCGTGCTTGAGCTCGATGGCGTTCGTCGTTGTCGTGCACATGATGCTTGGAGGTGACTTGCCCTTCATGACGATGTTGATCACAAATGTGATGGTGGTCGCCATGTAGATGTGGACGTGGATGACTTACTCTTGCATCGTTTTCGTGCTCCGAAGACTTGTGGCTTGAATGTCGCCACCTTGAAGATGACGAAGTGGAAGAAGACTTGATCAAGGCCCGAATCTCCTCCATCCTTGCATCTTGCTCCTCTTTATGTGTGGAAAGCTTCTTCTCGATGTGCTCTCGCAATCTTGATTGTGCGCCTTGTATTTGTTGTTATAGATCAAAGAGTGACGCTTTGGTGATGTAGTTGTTCACGCCGTCATTGTTGTCATAGACCGGAGAGGAAATGCCTTGCCTATCCATCACAAGACTTGAGAAAATATGAGTGGGAGAAAGAGAAGAACTTATACCAATGTACCTTGACCGATGTTGACAATGAATCAAATTCACTCAAATGCGGACAATGAAATAGCACTATTGGTACCAATCCTTGTCGGTTCTCACACCCACACAAGTAAAGCTTATGGTGGAGCTCGGTGAGGATAGTGGCACAAAAATTTGATGCAAAATGTTAGCAAGAGCCAATAATGTTGAAAGAGATTCACAAATTCGCAAGCGAAACAAATGGACCAATAGCAATATGTGGCACACGGAAACACACACACAGATAGATAAATGGGGTCGTGCAACCAAGGAATGAGCACAAAATGTGGAATCCACGGAAAAACGCTCGTGTTGCACAACTCAAGAGAGACGCTAGCACGATTGCTCAATAGGCGGATACGACACTTGTGCACAACCTATAAGATGCAAAATGGATAAATTTTCTATCCCAAGTATGCTATATATGTATGGTTCCCGGTGTTCTCTCAAGATGATCCAAGATGATCGGATATGACAATCTTATATGCAATGTGGTATGATGCTATGGCACTTGCTTACAAGCTCTTTTGCTCTTTCTCTTTTGCTTCAAAGCTTTATTTCTTCCTTTTTTTTGTATGGCCACTTTTGCACAATGCACAAACCAAGATAGCAATTGTGTATATGCGGGAACAAACTTGTGACACAAGATATGATACCAAGATATGCACCACGATGATATGGTATGTATGCTATGGGAAGTATGATCACTAATGTGCACAAGTAACATTGCCGGCGATACTCAAATGGCTAGTCTCGATAGGCAAGTAACGCAAAATGGGCTAGGGGTTAACAATGCAATGGCAAGGGGAATATACAAAGGAGGGATACCACGATACCAAGATGATATGGAGGTTACCGTCCTTGGCGATGATGAGTGGCGGTGTTCTTGATGTAGAAACCAAAATGATGAAGACTCGTCCCTAAGTAGCCGAAACACCTTAGGAAACGAAAAAACTACGAAATCAAAATCTCAAACATCAAATGTCAAAATGGTGGTAGCGGAAAGCGGTGGTAGTTTTGCACTTGGCAATGCGGAAATGGAATGATGGGCTATACACGTGTCGGAGTTGAAGTTGCCGTCCCTAAGTAGCCGAAACACCTTGGGAGACAAAGCCACAACTCGAACAAGCTCAAACAAAATTGGGTTAAGTTGGGTGTCGGAAATGTATGGTGGCCACGTCTATGCGGAAGTGGTGGTGGTGGTTGATGAAGAAGCAACCATCCCTAAGTAGCCGAAACACCTTAGGAGACTCAAATCACTACTCAAGCAACCACTAATGCTATAGGGAACAAATTGGGTTAGCTTTTGGAAGTCGGTGGTGGCTATGTGGATGATATGGTGGAGGGCCTAGGCAAACTTGCCAAATTTTCAAAATTTTGTTGGAGTCAAATGGTGTTGGTGGCATTTTTGTGGGAAGGGGGATGTCAAGAGCTTCAAAACGAGCTAAAGAACGTCAAAATCGGACTCCGGATGAATTAGTTATGACCGAAACGGTGAAACGGGGAGGCTGAAATCTACACGGGCCGGATATCCGGGGGTCTGGCCGGATTTCCGGTGGCTGAATGTCCAGAACCATGCGCGAAATGCGCTCCAGGGGCCGGATGTCCAGGCCAATAGCCAGATGTCCGGGCAGGCCGGATGTCCGCTGGTCGAGCCGGATGTCCGGGCTCCCAATCCGAGGATGAACTCGAGGAACTCGATTTTGGGGGCGGAAATTGATGATTTCGGTGACAAAATTGCGGAGATTTCGTGGATGGAAGGTGGGGAAACTTGGGGAGATGCTAGATCCACTCAAAACCAAGCAAATCCATGGATCAAAATCAACTAAACATCATCAAACCAACAAATCACAAAAAAATTGGGGGCTATTTTTGGTGGGGATTTTCGGATTTAGGACGAAATCAACAAAATCAAGCTAGAAAACACGGGGTAGGGGCTCCAAAAATGTGATCAACATGGCTCATGATACCAAGATGATGTAGGGCAGAACCCTAGGGCCGATCTTTCACGTTTGGAGTGGATCCTATGGGGAAACACGAAGAACGCGCGGAAGAACATGAGGAAATCACGGGGAGGAATGAGAGAATCACTCAACCGACAAGTAATCGATCACACAAGTGCTAGATCCAAGAACATAAAGAGATACACGAGATCCAAAGTCAACAATGGACGATACAAATGGCGGTAGCTCATCTCCGAGAGGAGGTCTAGAATCCACGAGGGATCTTCCCGTAAAGGGGTCTTGAATCCATGGTGGATCTTCTCCGAAGAGGCCGCGGTCTCTCGCGAGGAGGAGATCCGTATGGATGAGCGAAGCTCTATCTCTAAATGAGCTATCACAATGCAAACCCTAACTAGGAGGAGGTGGGAGAGTATATATAGTGCTAGCCCATGAAGGGGTAAGTGAGAGGGGGATACATGGGCCCTTGGCCCATTCCCTACGCACACGCAGGTGCCGGATGTCCGGGCTGGGGCCGGATGTCCGGGGCTTCACGACGGGCCGGATGTCCGGGCTGGCCTGGGTGTCCTGCGGATGCTCTCTGGACAGGCGGGGTCCGGATGTCCGGGCTGGGGGCCGGATGTCCGGCGGCTCAGGAAGAGCCGGATGTCCGGGCCTCTGGCCGGATGTCTGGGCGGACGGGGTACAGCCTCTGGACGCGTTCTGTGATGGGCGCCGGATGTCTGGGCTGTGGCCGGATGTCCGGGCTTGCGGGAAGGGTCGGATGTCCGGGCTGGGGCCGGATGTCCGGGGCCTGTAGCAGTTGGCTCTTCTTCCTTCTCCTCTTCCATGCATGGCCTTGGTCCTTTGATTCTTCATGGTCATCTCGGTTGTACCTGAGTATAGGCAAGGTCCATGCATGAAGTAGCAACCATGTCTCACGTGTGGAAAGTGAAGGTTTAGAAAGGATCGAGTTCACCTTGTGTCCAATGGCGTATGCTAGAGGTCTCGTCATATGTCCTCTTGGGGCTCGGAGAGTAGTCGAAGTGTACATGGGGATGAACGTGGAATGCTCCGCATCACGAATAGTCCGAGCACCAGCCGCTTTGGTCCATAGTCCAATTGTGGACGGCTTCCGGCTTACTAAAGTGCTCATGGATGGCGGCAACGGGTTAAACCTCATTTATGAGGAAACTCTTAACAAAATGGAAATAGATAAGAGCCGCATTGAGCAAAGCAGCATGACCTTCAGAGGAATCATCCCTAGTCGGGAGGCACGATGTGCGGGAAAAATAACACTGGATGTGGTATTCGGCACCCCGGAGAATTATAGGTCTGAAGAAATCACATTCCAAGTGGCCCCATTTAACAGTGGATACCACGCCCTTTTAGGGCGGGATGCATTGATACGTCTCCGACGTATCTATAATTTTTGATTGTTCCATGCTATTATATTACCCCTTTTGGATGTTTATGGGCTTTATTTTACACATTTATATCATTTTTGGGACTAACCTACTAACCGGACGCCGAGCCCGTATTGCTGTTTTTTTGGCTATTTCGGTATTTCGAAGAAAAGGAATATCAAACGGAGTCCAAACAGAATGAAACCTTCAGGAGCGTGATTTTTGGAACGAACGTGATCCAGAGGACTTGGAGTGCAAGTCAAGAAATAGCCAAGGCGGCCACGAGAGGGTAGGGCGCCCCCCCCCTATAGGGCGCGCCCCTGTCTCGTGGGCCCCTCGGGCGGCCACCGACGTACTTCTTCCTCCTATATAAGCCTACGTACCCCGAAAACATCCAGGGATCCCATCTGTATATGCGATTTCCACCGCCATAACCTTCTGTATACGCGAGATCCCATCTTGGAGCCTTCGTCGGCGCTCCGCCGAAGGGGGAATCGACCATGGAGGGCTTCTACATCAACACCATAGCCCCTCCGATGAGTTGTGAGTAGTTTACCACAGACCTTTGGGTCCATAGTTATTAGCTAGATTGCTTCTTCTCTCTTTTTGGATCTCAATACAATGTTCTCCCCCTCTCTTGTGGAGATCTAGTCGATGTAAACTCTTTTTGCGGTGTGTTTGTCGAGATCCGATGAATTGTGGTACGATCAAGTTTATCTACGAGAAATATTTGAATCTCCTCTGAATTCTTTTAAGTGTGATTGAGTTATCTTTGCAAGTCCCTTTGAATTATCAGTTTGGTTTGGCCTACTAGATTGATCTTTCTTGCCATGGGAGAAGTGCTTAGCTTTGGGTTCAATCTTGCGGTGTCCTTACTCAGTGACAGAAAGGGTTGCAAGGCACGTACAGTATTGTTGCCATCGAGGATAAAAAGATGGGGTTTATATCATATTGCATGAGTTTATCCCTCTACATCATGTCATCTTGCTTAAGGCGTTACTCTGTTCTTATGAACTTAATACTCTAGATGCAGGCAGGAGTCGGTCGTTGTGTGGAGTAATAGTAGTAGATGCAGGCACGAGTCGGTCTACTTGTTGCGGACGTGATGCCTATATACATGATCATGCCTAGATAATTTCATAATTATTTGCTTTTCTATCAATTGCTCGACAGTAATTTGTTCACCCACCGTAATACTTATGCTATCTTGAGAGAAGCCTTTAGTGAAACATATGGCCCCAGGGTCTATCTTTAATCATATTTGCTTCCAATCTACTTTTATTTGCATCTTTACTTTTTGCATCTATCTTATAAAATACCAAAAATATATCTATCTTATCATACTATCTCTATTAGATCCCACTTTCGCAAGTGGCCGTGAAGGGATTGACAACCCCTTTATTGCGTTGGTTGCGAGTTCTTTGTTTGTTTGTGTAGGTGCGTGGGACTTTTGAGGAGCCTCCTACTAGATTGATACCTTGGTTCTCAAATACTGAGGGAAATACTTACACTACTATTGTTGCATCACCCTTTCCTCTTCAAGGAAAACCAACGCAAGCTCAAGACGTAGCAAGAAGGATTTCTGGCGCCGTTGCCGGGGAGGTCTTCGCTCAAGTCAAGACATACCAAGTACCCATCACAAACCCATCTCCCTCGCATTTACATTATTTGCCATTTGCCTCTCGTTTTCCTCTCCCCCACTTCACCCTTGCCGTTTTATTCGCCCTCTCTTTCCCAATCTTCTCCTCTCTTTTTTGCTTGCACTTTCGTTTGCTCGTTTGGTTGGAATGGATGCTTATTTATTGCTAAACAGAACCTAAGATCTATGGATCCTCATCCGCTTGCTAATCTTTTTAAGAGATCCAATTATGATGAACCAATTGCTAGTGAGTTTTGTGCACTAGATTATCTTTATAAAGCTTTGCTTGAAATTTGTGAATCTGAAAATTATGATAAAGAAATTTATGAAGAGATTCACGATAGCTCTTTGAATAAAAAGCATGATTCCAATGATTTTACTATAAATTCTCTTGATGTCAATTGTGTTAATAATATGCAAAACCCTAAGCTTGGGGATGCTAGTTTTTCTATGTCTACTACTTGTTGCAATAATCATGATTGGGGTGATTCTTCTTATGATCTTGAGAATTTATTTAAGCCCCATGATGAATATGAGATTGATAATAGTGTTTGCAATATTATTGAAAGTGGGTTTGGAAGAGTGTCAACTTTAGATCCCACTATTTTGGAAGAGTGTCAACTTTGCATGCACGTGGATCGTGTTGAGAATATGTTATGTGATAGCTATTTTGTAGAATTTGCCTATGATCCTACATGTAATTATTATGAGAGAGGAAAATATTGTTGTAGAAATTTTTATCTTACTAAATTACCTCTCGTCATGCTGAGATTGCTATCGCCTCTTTCTTCTTCCTTGCATATGCTAGCTTTTGCTTGCCTTGCAAAATTGTTTGCTCATAATATGCCTATGCATAGGAAGTATGTTAGACTTAGATGTGTTTTGTCACATGCTTCTTGATGCTTTCTTTGCGCTTCAATTCTTGTCTTTCATGTGAGCATCATTAAAATTATCAATGCCTAGCTAAAAGGCTTCAAAGAAAAGCGCTTGTTGGACAACCCAATATTTTCCTTGTTGTTATTTAATAAATCTTGCATCTACCTCGTGCTTAGATGTGTTTTTATCTTTTAATTAGTGTTTGTGCCAAGTAGAACCTATAGGATAACCTATGATGATAGTTGATTTGATTCTGCTGAAAAACAGAAACTTTGCACGCACAAATTTAGTTTTGTTAAATCACAGAAACGTGATTTTGCGTTGATTCTTTTTGCTTCTGATCAATATATAAATTTTCCAGGACTTCCTATTCTGGTAGGATTTTTAGAGTTCCAGAAGTTTGCGTTAGTTACAAATTGCTACAGACTGTTCTGTTTTTGACAGATTCTGTTTTTCGTGTGTTGTTTGCTTATTTTGATGCATCTATGGCTAGTAAATTAGTTTATAAACCATACAGAAGTTGGAATACAGCAGGTTTAACACCAAAATAAATAAAGAATGAGTTCATTACAGTACCTTATGTGGTGGTTTTGTTTTCTTTCACTAACGGAGCTTATAAGATTTCCTGTTGAGTTTTGTGTTGTGAAGTTTTCAAGTTTCGGGTAAAGCTTTTATGGACTATGGAATAAGGAGTGGCAAGAGCCTAAGCTTGGGGATGCCCATGGCACCCCAAGATATTCAAGGATAGCCAAAAGACTAAGCTTGGGGATGCCCCGGGAAGGCATCCCCTCTTTCGTCTTCATTCATTTGTAACTTTACTTGGAGCTATATTTTTATTCGCCACATGATATGTGTTTTGCTTGGAGCATCGTGTATTATATTAGTCTTTGCTTTTTAGTTTACCACAATCATACTTGATGTACACACCTTTTGGGAGAAGCCCACTTGATTAGAATTTGCTAGAATACTCTATGTGCTTCACATATATCTTTTGAGCTTGATAGTTTTTGCTCTAGTGCTTCACTTATATATTTTAGAGCACGGCGGTGGCTTATTTTTTAGGAAATTGCTAGTCTCTCATGCTTCACTTATATTATTTTGAGAGTCTTTTAGAACAGCATGGTATTTGCTATGGTTACAAATTTGGTCCTAGAATGATGAGCATCCAAGTTGGGTATAATAAAAACTATCATAGAAAGTGAATTGGATGCTATGATCAATTTGATACTTGATAATTGTTTTGAGATATGGAGGTAGTGATATTAAAGTCATGCTAGTTGAGGTGATTATGAAAAAATGCTTGTGTTAAGGTTTGTGATTCCCGTAGCATGCACGTATGGTGAACCGCTTTGTGATGAAGTTGGAGCAAAATTTTATTTATTGATTGTCTTCCTTATGAGTGGCGGTCGGGGACGAGAGATGGTATTTTCCTACCAATCTATCCCCCTAGGAGCATGCGCGTAGTACTTTGTTTTTGATGACTTCTAGATTTTTGCAATAAGTATATGAGTTCTTTTGACTAATGTTGAGTCCATGGATTATACGCACCCTCACCTTTCCACCATTGCTAGCCTCTCTTGTGCCGCGCAACTGTCGCCGGTACCATACACCCACCATATACCGTCCTCAAAATAGCCATCATACCTACCTATTATGGCATTTCCATAGCCATTCCGAGATATTTTGCCATGCATCTTTCCACCGTTCCGTTCATATGACACGCATTACTTTTGTCATATTGCTCTTTGCATGATCATGTAGTTGACATTGTATTTGTGGCAAGGCCACCTTCATAATTTTCATACATGTCGCTCTTGATTCATTGCATATCCCAGTACACCGCCGGAGGCATTCATATAGAGTCATATCTTGTTCTAGCTTTGAGTTTGTAATTCTTGAGTTGTAAATCCATAAAAGTGTGATGATCTTCATTATTAAAGCATTGTCCCAGTGAGGAAAGGATGATGGAGACTATGATTCCCCCACAAGTCGGGATGAGACTTCGGATTTTACAAAAAGAAAAAGAAAAAAGAAAGGCCAAAAAGAAAAAAAGGCCAAAGAAAAAAAAGAAAAAAAAGAAAAGGAAAATAAAAAAAATAAAATGAGAGAAAAAGAGAGAAGGGGCAATGCTACTATCTCTTTTTCCACACTTGTGCTTCAAAGTAGCACCATGATCTTCATGATAGTGAGTCTCATATGTTGTCACTTTCATATACTAGTGGGAATTTTTCATTATAGAACTTGGCTTGTATATTCCAATGATGGGCTTCCTCAAAATGCCCTAGGTCTTCGTGAGCAAGCAAGTTGGATGCACACCCACTTAGTTTATTTTGTTGAGCTTTCATATATTTATAGCTCTAGTGCATCCGTTGCACGGCAATCCCTACTCACTCACATTGACATCTATTAATGGGCATCTCCATAGCCCGTTGATACGCCTAGTTGATGTGAGACTATCTTCTCTTTTTTTGTCTTCTCCACAACAACCATTCTACTCCACATATAGTGCTATGTCCATGGCTCACGCTCATGTATTGCCTGAAAGTTGAAAAAGTTTGAGATTATTAAAGTATGAAACAATTGCTTGGCTTGTCATCGGGGTTGTTCATGATTAAATACTTTGTGTGATGAAGATAGAGTAACAGCCAGACAATATGATTTTGTAGGGATAACTTTCTTTGGCCATGTTATTTTGAGAAGACATGATTACGTTGATTATTATGCTTGAAGTATCACTATTTCTTATGTCAATAACTTTTATTTTGAATCATTTGGATCTAAACATTCATGCCCCAATAAAGAAAATTACATTGAGAATTATGCTAGGTAGCATTCCACATCAAAAATTCTGTTTTCATCATTTACCTACTCGAAGACGAGCAGGAATTAAGCTTGGGGATGCTTGATACGTCTCCAATGTATCTATAATTTTTGATTGTTCCATGCTATTATATTACCCCTTTTGGATGTTTATGGGCTTTATTTTACACATTTATATCATTTTTGGGACTAACCTACTAACCGGAGGCCCAGCCCGTATTGCTGTTTTTTTTGCCTATTTTAGTATTTCGAAGAAAAGGAATATCAAACGGAGTCCAAACGGAATGAAACCTTCGGGAGCGTGATTTTTGGAATGAACGTGATCCAGAGGACTTGGAGTGCAAGTCAAGAAGCAGCCGAGGCGGCCACGAGAGGGTAGGGGGCCCCCCTATAGGGCGCGCCCCCTGTCTTGTGGGCCCCTCGGGCGACCACCGACGTACTTCTTCCTCCTATATAAGCCTACGTACCCCGAAAACATCCAGGGAGCCAACGAAACACAGTTTCCACCGCCGTAACCTTCTGTATCCGCGAGATCCCATCTTGGAGCCTTCGTCGGCGCTCCGCCAAAGGGGGAATCGACCACGAAGGGCTTCTGAATCAACACCATAGCCCCTCCAATGAGTTGTGAGTAGTTTACCACAGACCTTCGGGTCCATAGTTATTAGATAGATGGCTTCTTCTCTCTTTTTGGATCTCAATACAATGTTCTCCCCCCTCTATTGTGGAGATCTATTCGATGTAAACTCTTTTTGCGGTGTGTTTGTCGAGATCCGATGAATTGTGGGTTTATGATCAAGTTTATCTATGAGAAATATTTGAATCTCCTCTGAATTCTTTTATGTATGATTGAGTTATCTTTGCAAGTCTCTTCGAATTATCAGTTTGGTTAGGCCTACTAGATTGATCTTTCTTGCCATGGGAGAAGTGCTTAGCTTTGGTTCAATCTTGCGGTGTCCTTACCCAGTGATAGAAAGGGTTGCAAGGCACGTATAATATTGTTGCCATCGAGGATAAAAAGATGGGGGTTATATCATATTGCATGAGTTTATCCCTCTACATCATGTCATCTTGCTTAAGGCGTTACTCTGTTCTTATGAACTTAATACTCTAGATGCAGGCAGGAGTCGGTAGATGTGTGGAGTAATAGTAGTAGATGCAGGCAGGAGTCGGTCTACTTGTTGCGGACGTGATGCCTATATACATGATCATGCCTAGATAATTTCATAATTATTCGCTTTTCTATCAATTGCTCGACAGTAATTTGTTCACCCACCGTAATACTTATGCTATCTTGAGAGAAGCCTCTAGTGAAATGTATGCCCCCCGGGTCTATCTTTTATCATATTTACTTCCAGTCTACTTTTATTTGCATCTTTACTTTTTGCATCTATCTTATAAAATACCAAAAATATATCTATCTTATCATACTATCTCTATTAGATCTCACTTTCGCAAGTGGCTGTGAAGGGATTGACAACCCCTTTATTGTGTTGGTTGCGAGTTCTTTGTTTGTTTATGTAGGTGTGTGGGACTTTTGAGGAGCCTCCTACTGGATTGCTACCTTGGTTCTCAAAAACTGAGGGAAATACTTACGCTACTATTGCTGCATCACCCTTTCCTCTTCAAGGAAAACCAACGCAAGCTCAAGACGTAGCATGCATTCACAAGCTTCCAAGCTATACCCCATTACAGGTACATGAAGCTTAAGATGTCGGGGCCCAATGGAATCATCACTCTAGCCAGTGATCCGAACATAGCACTCTGTGCCAAAAATAAAACCGCCGCACTAGCCCTGGAGGCATTATCCAAAGCCCTCGCGGCCGAAGAGTTAACTGCGTTGCACTCCACAGTCGACAGGGACGACGTGATACTCGGCAAACGACCCAAGTCCACCTCTTTTAAACCAGCAGACAAAATAGTGAAATTCCAGGTCCACCCAATGGACCCTAAAAAAACAGCATCAATTGGGGCACAGCTGAATCCCACAATAGATGCCGCACTATGAGAGTTCTTGCACGAGAATTGGGACATCTTCGCCTGGCATCCCTCGGATATGCCAGGTATCCCACGCAGGTTGGCCGAGCATAGCCTAAACATACTAAAGGGATACAAGTCGGTCAAGCAGACTCTTCGGCGCTTTTCAGAACCCAAGCGACAAGCCATGGGAGAAGAGCTAGCCAAGCTACTCGAGACCGGATTCATCAGAGAAATTAAACATCCGGACTGGCTAGCAAACCTGGTGATGGTACCAAAGAAGGACAAATCCTGGCGCCTATGCGTCGATTTCAAGGACCTCAATAAGGCTTGCCCCAAGGATCCCTTCCCCCTCCCCCGCATCGATCAAATCATCGATGCTACCGCAGGACACGACTCATTGTGTTTCCTCAACGCATACTCCGGATACCATCAAATCAAGATGGCGGAGTCCGATCAAGCCGCAACGGCATTTATCACTCCATACGGCCCCTTCTGTTTTAAGACCATGCCTTTCGGGCTCAAAAACGCCGGTGCAACCTATCAACGCATGATTCAGACATGCCTAGAAACACAGATCGGCAAAACAGTGGAGGCATATGTAGACGATGTGTTCATCAAAACGAAACACGTCGAATCTTTAATAGACGACTTGAGGCTTACGTTCGACAATCTCCGAACATATGACATCAAGCTCAACCTAGAAAAATGCGTTTTCGGCGTACCTGTCGGAAAACTCATGGGCTTTATCATTTCCAATAGAGTAATCGAAGCAAACTCGGCTAAAATCCGAGCTCTGTCACAGTTGGCTACCCCAACAGACCTCAAGCAAATCCAGAAATTAACTGGATGTGTGGCCGCCTTAAGCCACTTTATCTCCCGATTAGGAGAAAAGGCACTACCTCTTTATCGCCTTCTTTGACGCACCGAACACTTCGAGTGGATGGATGCGGCTACGGCCGGACTGGAGGAAATAAAGGCCCTCCAGGCCAGCAATCCAATCATGGTCGTGCCAAATGCCGGCGAACCTATGCTGTTATATATAGCTGCAACACATCAGGTTGTAAGCGCAGTGCTCGTCGTCGAACGAGAGACGGACGGATACAAATTCCCGCTCCAAAAGCCGGTATACTACGTATCCACTGTCCTCACTCCATGCAAGTCACGGTACCCACATCATCAAAAGATAGCATACGCGGTCTTCATGGCATCCCAGAAATTATGACACTACTTTCAAGAGTGTTCAATCACGGTGGCCTTGGAAGTACCCCTTAACGATATAATAAATAACCGCGATGCCACGGGCCGGATTGATAAATGGGCTATCGAGCTCCTCCCGTTCGACATAACGTATAAACTACGATGAGCCATTAAGTCACAAGTACTGGCTGACTTCGTCGCCGAATGGACAGAAGCCGAACTCCCTAAAGAGTACGGCGCGTACTCCAATTGGATCATGCACTTCTACGGCTCTAAAATGATGGCTGGTCTGGGGGCAGGCGTTGTCCTGACATCCCCCACCGGGGATACAGTCCAATACGTACTCCAAATACTATACACAGACTCCAACAATGCAGCCGAATACGAGGCTCTGTTGCAGGGTCTTCGGATGGCAGTCTCCATAGGCATTCAATGCCTAGAAGTGTGTGGGGATTCGAACCTCGCAATATCTCAAATAAATGGAGACTTCGACGCCAAGGACCCAAAAATGGCGGCTTACCGCAATGCCGTCCTCAAAATGTCAGCTCGGTTCGAGGGGCTCGAATTCCACCATGTGGTCCGGGAAAATAATCAAGCGGCGGATATCCTTCCCCGCATCGGCGCCAAGCACGACTCCGTCCCACCTAATATCTTCTTGGAAAGGCTGTTCAAGCCATCCATGGTGTGGGAAGGGGATACCAGCAATACCACTCAGGATCCGAACACAACCCCAGATCCCAAACACGCTGACGTAATCGGAGGCTCTGCCACCGAAATAACACCTTCAGCCCATGAGATCATGGCTGTCATCGCCCCGTGGACTGAACCCTTCTTAGCCTACTTAAATAGGCAAGAACTCCCTGAGGACCAAAATGAGGCACGTTGCATTCTGCGGCGCTTATCGTGGTTCTAAGTCTGACAGTAGAATGGGGGGTAGGTATGGAGAGGCAAGATCCTAGCTATGGAGTAGTTGTACACACGAGTGTTTAACGAGTTCAGGCCCTTCTCTGAGGAAGTAATAGCCCTACGTCTCGGAGCCCGGAGGCAGTCGACTGGCTTATGTGTATATGAGTTACAGGGGTGCGAACCCCTCTACCAGTGGAGAGGGGTGGCTTATATAGAGGACGCCAGGACCCCAGCCAACCCACGTAGCAGAGGGTTAAAGTACATTAAGGTCGGGCGTTACTGGTAACGCCCTACATAAAGTGTCATCATGACCATTAAGACTACTTAATTATAGACCGTTTGGATACAAAGTAGATCCTGAACTCCTGGTGGTCGAGTGAGTCTTCATGGTCGAGTGTCTTCTAGCCGGTCGAGTGGGGTCCCTCCTGGTCGACTGGAAGGTAGCTTCGTTTAAGGATGTCCTTGGGTATGGTATCCTAGATAGGTCCATGACCCTACCCTAGGTACATAACATCATCATTAGCCCCCGAATGGATCGAGGTTCGAGTAAGGAAGGAGTTGATGATTTTCTCCGACCTATTTCCCGTGCTTTGATTATGTCGTATCTTGGATCGGCGATTTTTCTTTCGGCGTTGGCGTCAACTTTTACTTCAGTCGCCTTGATCCATTCTTGTCTTTTGTCGAGTGAACTTTTTGAACTTTAGTGAACTTCCGAGCGACGGATCACAGGAAAGATATCGTCTGACAGATTGATCTGCTGTTAGCGGATTTTGCGGGATCCGAATTTTGGGAAGCGCGCGAAGCGGGGCGGACCGCGGTACTCGGATGGGATAAGGCGTGGACGCCTCGATTTCTGCGCCGCCTTTTTTGCCACGTATCGTGCGTGCGTGACTGTTTCGGGATGTGACAGGACCGCCCGGACCCACTCGTCATCCACTCGGAAGCGTCCTTATATAAAGCGCCGGGCGAGGGCTTTTTGAACAGTGTCTTCCCATTCTTCTCTCCGCCCTCTTTGCCTCCTCCCACTGCGCCTGCTCTCGCCTCCGCTTATCCACTCCTCGCGCGCTTTGCCGGCGACAATGGTGAAGGAGAAGACGGCGGCCTTAGAGCGCGCGAAGAAGGCGATGGTGATGAGGAAAGCGAAGGGGAGACCGTCCAGTCGGGGCGGATCTTCATCAAGGTCCCACCTGCCAAAAGGTTGGGTCCAAGGAGATTGGATCCGCTCGACCATCACCGAGAAAGATCTCAATGACCTGGCCAATGAGGGACTGATCCCCCACGGGTCAGCAAGACTTCCGGGGACCGAGTGTCAACCGCAGCCCCGGGAGGGTGAGTGCGTTCTCCTAGCCACTCATGTAGACCGTGGCTTTTCTCTGCCGCCGAGTGTTTTCTTCCGAGGGTTTTTGAATTTCTTTGGGGCGCAACTCCACCATTTCACCCCCAATTCCATCGCCTATCTTGCTGCCTTTGTGTCCATGTGCGAGAACTTCCTGGGTTGTCGACCACACTGGGGTCTCTTTAAGCACATATTCACCTGCCGCTCACAGACAGTGAAAAAGGCGAGTCTGGACGATGAGAGGACTAAGGTTATCCAGATGTGCGGTGGTCTTGGGATTCAGATGAGGAATAAGAGTACTTTCCCGGCCATGACCCTTCCTGAGTCGGTCAGAGGGTGGCAGTCGACTTGGTTCTACTACCAAGACGAGTCGACGCCGGGGCAGTCGACTGGTCTCCCTCCATTCTCCATGGACCGAGTGGACAAACCCTCTTCTCTGAAGGTGCTTCATGAGGAGAAAGCTCAGGTGAAACTGTTGATGGAGCGCGTAGTCCAACTTGTTAGGGACGGAGTGACGGGTATGGATCTTCTGGAGGTCTTCCTTAGACGGCGCATCCAACCGCTTCACTACCGAGGCCACCCGATGTGGCTGTACTATGGTACCGAAGACACCACTCGGGTCCATCCAGAAGCGGTCAACGACGCCACACTGGAGAGGTGGGTGGCAGCCATCACAGGGAATAAGGACAACCCTCGAGGGGCTAGGAGGATCCCACCACTCGACTGTACCTATACACCGGACATGGTATGACCACTTATCTCCAACTGTAATCTTGCTGTATTCATTCTGCTTTGCTGCGAATTGGTCGATTGATCTTTGTTTCATTTTGCTGTCTGATAGGCCACCACCGAGTTATACTCGATGCCCAATGGAGCACAGACGCCGACTAAAGAGGAGGAAGGAAGTGGGGGCGAAAGCCCGGAGGAGTGGAATTCGGATGCCGACGACGATGATGAGGGTGATGACTCTGATGAGGATGAAGAGGAGGAGGAGGAGGAGGAGGAAGTTGCACCTCCCCGCTCGGAAAGACGCTCGAAGCTTGTCCATGATCCCGCGACTGAGCGTGGTAAGGGGGTCGCAACCGCTACATAGTCGACCAAGCACCCTCGGACTAGTTCTCCGGCGCCGTCTGAGAAGGCTCCGAAGCAATCTCGAGTGGCACCGTCGAAACCTGCGAAGGTCTTGCCGAAGATGAAGATGGTGATCCCCACTATCTCAGGGTAATGGTAGTCTTGAGTTTCCCCGTTTCATGAACTTGTTCTTGGTCGACTCATGGGCCAATCGACTGATTTCTGGAACTGCAGTGCTGCTACTTCTGATACTTCGGCCAGGGCTGAAGACCACGAGATGGAGGATGTTGTTACCTCAAAACCTGGTATGACTCTTGTGATGCCGTTTTCAGTCGATTGACTTATTGTCTCTAATTTTGATTCTTTCTGCAGCTTCATCTAACGTCGTTATCGATCTTCCCGATGACGACGACGAGGAACCACCAAGGTAGAGGAGGAGCAAGAAGGCGTCTGCTGGCAAGGCGACTCAGGATGTGCCAGCACCCGAGACATTGGTCGTGGAGGGAGACAATGTCACTCGGCCTACCGTAACCTTTGCGGTGCCGTTGACGAGTGCTCGTCCTTCGTCGTCGAGTGCTGCTCAACCCTCGCTTTTCTCAACCTACCCCGTTCCTGAAGACCAAGCTAGTGCTGCTAAAGAAGCAATACGCCAAGCGGGGGTCATGATGGAGCAAGTGAAGGCAATACGAGAAGCCAGTCGGGCAGCCTATGACGCCAGTTCGGCTCTTCAGAGTAATGTTCAGGTCAGTCGGTCACTGCCTGTTCTGTTAGGATATGATATCTGAAAACTCTTCCTTTTGAAATTCTTAGAGTTTGTCCTACACCCACTGGGTGTGTCGATTGAAATTCCGGATTAGTGGGGGCACACTGAGTGCACCCACTGGGTGTAGTCCCCAAGGCTATGGTCGACTGCTGGCAGTCGACCATAGGCTTTATGTCTTAAGTTTTTTCCTTACTCGACTAGGTCGAATAGATTCATAGACCGGTGGGGGCACGCTGAGTGCCCCCACTGGGTGTAGTCCCTGAGACTGTGGTCAACTGCTGGCAGTCGACTATAGTCTGAAGAACATCTCCCGTTTTTGTTGTTGTTGTTGGTCGACTGGTCGACTCTAGTGGGGGCACGCTAAGTGCACCCATTGGGTGTAGTCCCCGAGACTATGGTCGAATGTTTGTATTCGGCCGTAGTCTTAGAAACGCTATGATTTTTCCTTACTCACTCAGAAGTGAATTGTCTTTGACATCTGTCGATTGGTTCTTCGTAGAAATCATGTGACCTTGCGGCTCGTTATACTGAGTTGGAGAACAAACACATTCAGCTCGAGCTCGATCTGAAACTGGCCCAAGAGAACTTGACGAAGGCGAAGGAGGAAGCTAAAGGTATGCTTGGTGAGGCCTTTGATGACTGCCTTTGCCTCTCACTTGTTTCCGATTCTAATCTCACTATAACTTTGCAGACAAAGTGAGGGATGCCCTGAAGAAGCAAGACCTTGACTTGGCTGAGATGCAAAAAACTGCTTTAGAGAAGACCAAGCTTGCAGATGAGAAGCTGGCTTCAGTGACCAAGCTTGAAGAAGAAAACACCAATCTGAAAGCTGCTCTTGATGCTGCCAACCAGGAGGTCAGTCGACTGAAAAGTGACAAGACCACCCTGAATGACAAGGCCAGTGAGTTGATGAGAAAGAAGAACGATCTGGAGGCTTATCTGGGTGGACTCGTCAAGAAGTTGTTCCTCATGCTTGAAGGTAATCTTTTGTATCAAACAAATATTTTAACTGTAATCTCTGACTGTTGTCTTGACTCGGTGGTTGTGCTTGCAGAATTTTGCCAGAACTTTGAAGAGGAGACTGGTCGACTGGAAGTAAACCTGGACCCCATCAACTCTCCCGTGAAAGATGAAGTCGCCATGAATGTGCTCTGGCTTGAATCTCGTGTTGCTGCTGTCATCGACTATCTCGCAAGGCTGAAAGTCGCAACTTCTCGCATCGACACAACTTTCTAGCCAAGAGAGACACTCCAGAACGACCTCGAGTCTCTGATGACTCGACTGAACGAGGTCCCAAGTCGAGTGCAGGAGTGGAAGAAGTCTTCGGCAAGGTGTGGTGCGGATGTTGCTGTGTCTCTGGTCCGCGTTCACTGCAAGGATGCACGAGAGGACAAGCTGGTGGCTCTTAGGGTGGCTAATACCAAGAAGCACGATTTCAGATCTTTCATGGAGACCTTCATTGCTGCTGCCACTCGGATTGCAGATGGAATTGATCTGGACGAGTTTGTTGCACCTTCCAGCCCTCCACAGAAGGGGTAAAAAACTTCTGAGCTTGATACTTTAAATTTGCCTCGGTATGCCGAGTGAGTTTTGTAACCGACAAACCTTAACAGGCCTAGCGCCTGAGCACTTTCGGTTCCGTTAGGTGTTATCCGAACTTGGATTCAATGTTGAATATGTTTGCATTTGGTTTGAGGTGTCTTTTGCAGGTTAAAGCGAAGCGCTCATTGCAATCGACTTGTTCCCCAATACACTTAGGCGAGCACTGGGCTGCAGCTAAGCCCCCGAGTGAGAGGTTTGCTCTCCACTCGGTAGGATTTTTAGATACTTAGGTGAGCACTGGGCTGCAGCTAAGCCCCCGAGTGGGAGGTCTGCTCTCCACTTGGTAGGATTTCAGATACTTAGACGAGCACTGGGCTGCAGCTAAGCCCCCGAGTGGGAGGTCTGCTCTCCACTCGGTAGGATTTCAGATACTTAGGCAAGCACTGGGCTGCA
>NC_041393.1:349374980-349446704 GCF_002162155.2 Triticum dicoccoides | reverse complement strand
AGCTAAGCCCCCGAGTGGGAGGTTTGCTCTCCACTCGGTAGGATTTTTAGATACTTAGGCGAGCACTGGGCTGCAGCTAAGCCCCCGAGTGGGAGGTCTGCTCTCCACTCGGCAGGATTTCAGATACTCAGGCGAGCACTGGGCTGCAGCTAAGCCCCCGAGTGGGAGGTCTGCTCTCCACTCGGTAGGATTTTGTATTGGTGGCGTAGCTCAGAAGGAGAGGGTAGCAGTCGACCTCCACCTCGTCCTCCTTGCAAAGCGCACGTTGTGTTTGTGGCGTAGCTCGGAAGGAGAGGGTAGAAGTTGACCTGCACCTCGTCCTCCTTGCAGAGCGCACGTTGTGTTTGTGGCGTAGCTCGGAAGGAGAGGGTAGCAGTCGACCTGCACCTCGTCCTCCTTGCAGAGCGCATGTTGTATTTGTACTTAGGCGAGCGCAATGCTGCAGCTAAGCCTCCGAGTGGAAGGCTGGCTTACCACTCGGTAGGATTTTTGTTTATCTTAGGCGAGTACTTGGACTGCAGCTAAGCCTCCGAGTGGAAGGCTGGCTTACCACTCGACAAGATTTTGTTTATCTTAGGCGAGTACTTGGACTGCAGCTAAGCCTCTGAGTGGAAGGCTGGCTTACCACTCGGTAGGATTTTGTTTATCTTAGGCGAGTACTTGGACTGCAGCTAAGCCTCCGAGTGGAAGGCTGGCTTACCACTCGGTAGGATTTTGTTTATCTTAGGCAAAACGGATTTCGCAGCTAAGCCTTCGTGTGGGAGACTGGCTCACCACTCGGTTAGGATTTTTTTACAGACTTGGGCGAATCGGATTCGCAGCCAAGCCACCCACTGGGGGATTGTTTTGTGTGGACAAAAGAAATAACGATTACTGGGAAAATTATAAAGCTCTTGTCTTTGATAAATAAACTACAGAAGTATTTTTATTACAACTCATCCGAGTGAATACTTTAAGTGTAAAAGGGGCGGAGAAGCTCCGCGTTCCAAGCTCGGGGCTCGTCGATCTGATGATCGACATTGTAAAGATGGTATGCTTCATTGTGGAGAACCTTGGTGACGATGAAGGGACCTTCCCAAGAAGGAGCAAGCTTGTGTGGTTTCTGCTGATCCACTCGGAGAACTAAATCTCCTTCCTGGAAGGCTTGACTCTTCACGTTTTTGGCGTGGAAGCGACGCAAGTCTTGTTGGTAAATGGTTGATCTGATCAGAGCCATCTCCCTTTCTTCCTCTAAAAGGTCGACTGCATCCTGCCGCGCTTGTTCTGCTTCAGCTTCGGTGTAGAGCTCGACCCAGGGAGCATTGTGGAGAAGGTCACCCGGCAAGACTGCTTCAGCTCCGTAGACCAAGAAGAATGGAGTTCTTCCAGTCGACCGGTTGGCCGTGGTCCTTAACCCCCAAAGCACAGAGGGAAGTTCGTCGACCCATGCACCAGCCGCATGCTTAAGATCACACATCAAACGGGGTTTCAACCCTTTGAGAATCAAATCGTTGGCTCGTTCTGCCTGTCCATTCGACTGTGGATGAGCGACTGAAGCATAGTCGACTTGTGTGCCTTGAGACGTGCAGAAAGCTCTGAACTCTTCGGAATCGAAGTTTGACCCGTTGTCAGTGATGATGCTGTGCGGGAATCCATATCTGAATATCAATTCTCTGATGAAGCTGACAGCAGTACCGGCATCGAGGTTCTTGATGGGTTTAGCTTCGATCCACTTGGTGAACTTGTCGACTGCTACCAGCACATGGGTAAAACCGCTTCTGCCTGTTCTCAAAGGACCGACCATATCCAAACCCCATACTGCAAAGGGCCAGACGAGTGGTATAGTCTTCAAAGCTGACGCGGGCTTGTGTGACATATTGGAGTAAAATTGACATCCCTCGCACTTGTCGACTATCTCCTTCGCCATTTCATTCGCTCTTGGCCGATAAAATCCGGCTCGGTATGCTTTGGCCACAATGGTCCGAGAGGACGCATGATGGCCACAGGTCCCCGAGTGGATGTCATCAAGGATTATTCGACCTTCCTCCGGTGTTATGCATTTCTGACCAACTCCAGTCGCGCTTTCTCTATACAGTTGTCCCCTTATCACGGTAAAGGCCTTAGATCGGCGGACGATCTGTCGAGCCTCTTCTTCGTCCTCCGGGAGTTCTTTCCTCAAGATATACGCGATATATGGTACTGTCCAATCGGGAGTGATCACTAAAACTTCCATGATCAGGTCGACCACTGCTGGGACTTCAACCTCAGTCGGATCTGTAACACTCTTAGGTTGCAGAGCTTCATCGGTAAAAGGATCTTCTACGACTAACGAAGCGTGGATATGCTCCAAGAACACATCACTCGGGATGGCTTCTCTCTTGGATCCTATCTTAGCCAGATCGTCAGCTGCTTGATTTTTCAGTCGGGGTATGTGGTGGAGCTCTAACCCTTCGAACTTCTTTTCGAGCTTCCTCACTCCATTGTAGTATCTAGTCATGGATGGGCTTCTAACGTCCCACTCCTTCATCACCTGATTGACCACCAAATCTGAATCGCCATAGACCATAAGGCGACAGACGCCGAGTGAAATGGCCATGCGCAACCCATACAAGAGTGCTTCATATCCTGCTTCATTGTTGGAGGAATCAAAGTGGATCTGGAGCACATATCTGAGCTTGTCTCCTCGGGGGGAAACCAAAACAACCCCAGCACCAGAACCATTTAACATCTTAGATCCATCAAAGAACATGGTCCAATGCTCCGAGTGAACTTGAGTCGGCTGCTGTTGCTCAATCCACTCGGCAAGGAAATCTGCTATAGCTTGGGACTTAATGGCTTTCTTTGCCTCGAATTTGACATCGAGGGGAAGGAGTTCAATCGCCCATTTAGCCACTCGACCAGTTGCATCTCTGTTGTGCAGAATCTCTGACAATGGTGCATCGCTGACGACTGTAATGTCATGATCAGAGAAATAATGAGCAACCTTCTTCATGGTCATGTAGATCCCATATACAAGCTTCTAATAATGAGGATATCTTTGCTTCGATGGGGTCAAAACTTCAGAGAGATAATACACTGGGCGCTGAACTTTGAAGGCTTTCCCTTCTTCTTCCCGCTCGACCGTAAGTACTGTACTGACGACTTGTCCTGTGGCTGCAATATAAAGCAACAGAGGCTCTTTGCTGATTGGAGCAGCAAGCACCGGCTGGGTGGAGAGCAGAGTTTTTAACTCGGCAAACGCTGCATCAGCTTCTGGAGTCCACTCGAACTTGTCTGCCTTCTTCATTAGTCGGTAAAGGGGCAATGCCTTTTCAACGAGGCGAGAGATGAATTGACTTATAGCGGCCAAGCATCTAGTAAGCTTCTAGACGTCGTGCACATGCACAGGGCGTTTCATTCGGAGTATGGTGCCAACTTTTTTTGGGTTAGCATCGATTCCTCGTTCTGAAACGAGAAAACCGAGTAACTTTCCGCCAGGTACCACGAATGTGCACTTCAATGGATTGAGCTTGATACCATACCTTCTGAGATTGGCAAATGTTTCAGCTAGGTCAGTCAATAGGTGGAACCCTTTCGCGACTTGACCACGATATCATCCATGTACGCTTCCACATTCCGACTGATTTGAGTGAGTAAACACTTTTGAATCATTCTCATGAACGTGGCTCCGGCATTCTTGAGGCCGAATGGCATGGTGATATAGCAGAAGCACCCGAATGGACTGATGAAAGCTGTTTTGATTTTGTCAGGTCCATACAGACGGATCTGATGCTACCCGGAATAAGCGTCTAAAAAATACAATCTCTCGCACCCTGCGGTCGAGTCAACAATTTGGTCGATGCGAGGGAGAGGAAAATGATCTTTCGGGCAGGCCCGATTGATATGTTTGAAATCAATGCACATGCGAAGTGAGTTGTCCTTCTTGGGAACCATGACGACATTGGCGAGCCACTCAGAGTGGTATATCTCTCGGATAAACTCTGCTGCAAGGAGTCGAGCCACCTCCTCGCCAATGGCTTTTTTCTTCTGAACGGCGGACCGTCGAAGATGTTCTTTAACAGGTTTCGCTTTTGAGTCGACTCTAAGGCGATGCTCAGCCAGCCCCCTGGGAACACCCGGCATGTCAGCTGGCTTCCATGCAAAGATGTCCCAGTTCTCACGGAGGAACTGGATGAGCGCTTCTTCCTATTTAGAGTCGAGTGTTGTGGAAATATGGGTCGGAGCTGCATTGGGGTCAGTCGGGTGGATATGAACTGGCTTCGTCTCCCCAGACGACTGAAATGCTGACTCTGTGGCGGGCTTCTTGGCCCGCAGCAAATCACTAGGATATGCATTCTTCTTGTATTCCTCCAGCTCTACCACTGTTATCTGGTCATCCGCAATCTTTGAGCCTTTCTGGAAACACTCTTATGCCTTCTTCCGGCTGCCAGTGATAGTGATCACGCCTTTGGGGCCAGGCATCTTTAATTTGAGGTACACATAACATGGTCGAGCCATGAAGCGGGCATAGGCTGGTCTTCCCAAAATAGCGTGGTAGGCGCTTCGGAAATCCACGACTTCAAATGTCAGCTTCTCTTTGCGGAAATGCTTCGAGTCGCCGAACACTACATCCAGAGCTATTTGGCCGAGTGACTCAGCCTTCTTTCCTGGGATGACTTCGTGAAAACTCATGTTGCTGGAACTGAGCCTGGACATCGGAATGCCCATTCCCTTGAGTGTCTCTACATACAGTATATTCAATCCACTGCCGCCATCCATCAATACCTTCGTCAGTCGAGTGCCTTCGACGACTGGGTCAACCACCAGCGCTTGCCTCCCAGGGGTGGCAATGTGAGTAGGGTGATCAGACTGGTCGAAAGTAATGGGAGTTTGCGACCATCTCAGATAGCTTGGTGTCGCCGGGGCGACCATATTGACCTCACGGTTGATCACTTTCAGTCGACTTTTGCTCTCTACATCAGCAAAAATCATTAGAGTGGAGTTGACATGAGGGTACTCTCCATCACTGTCCTCCTTGTCCTCGGCCTTGTCTGACTCCTTCTCCTTGTCCTTCGGCTGTTTTCCTTGAAACTGCTGGATTAAGAGCCGGCACTGGCGAGTGGTATGCTTTGGGTAGATGAAGTTACCCTCTTCGTCTTTCTTCGTGTGGATATGACACGGTAGATCCATCATGTCATTACCTTCCTTATCCTTTACCTTCTTGGGGTTCCAAGATCCTTTGGGCTTCCCTTTGAATTTGCCCTGAGTCACAGCCAGAGCCTCTCCAGGAGCAGCAGGCTCGGCCTTCCGCTTCTGTTTCCGACTGGAGTTTCCTTTCTCCGACTGACTCGGCTTGTACTTGCCACTCCGGAGTCGGTCCTCTTCTTCGCCATTGGCGTACTTGGTGGCTATTTCCATCATCCGACTCAGGGTCATATCTCCAGTTCGACCAAACTTCAGGCTCAACTCTCTGTTCTTGACACCATCCTTGAAAGCGCAGACCGCTTGATGGTCTTGCACATTCTCTACAGTATGATGCAAAGTGATCCATCTCTGGATGTAATCTCTCAATGTTTCACTCGACTTTTGTACGCAAACTTGCAGCTCTGTCAATCCCGCCGGTCGCTTGCAAGTTCCCTCGAACGTCCTGACGAACACTCGGGAAAGATCTTCCCAGGTGTAAATGCTGCTAGGAGCTAACTGATTCAACCACGCCCTGGCCGAACCCTCTAGCATAAGTGGCAAATGCTTCATGGCCACCTCATCATTACCGCCACCAATTTGAACAGCCACTCGGTAGTCTTCAAGCCAAGTTTCAGGCTTAGACTCTCTGGTGAACTTACTCACTCCAGTCGCCAACCTGAAGTTGGGGGGTATCACTGCGGCTCTGATGGCTCTGCTAAAGCATTCTGTACCTGAAACATGGACTCGACTGCTTGTGGGCACATCTCTGTCATGGCCACCTCTATGAGCTCTGTTCCGGTCGACCAAACCTTGCACGATGATGGATCTCGCGTCAAAGCCTGGCTCTCTGGGGTCGACTGGAGCTCTTCGCCCAACACTGAGCTGGCGCCTGCCATCTTGCTGCCGATGGGCGTTAGACCCACTTCTCGGGGGAGGAGTGGGCACTCGACGCCTATCATCACGATCAAAACGATCATCATAGTGGTCCCGCCGGCCTTCACGTCCCACTCGCCTCGGAGGCGACCTTGGGCTGTGAGCCGACTGAACAGTATTCACAGCGACGGATCGACTGTGAATCCTGTTACGCGACTGCGACACAACTGAATTCTGATCTCCTGCCGCCCGGAGCAAATCTCTGATCTGCATCAAGCCTCTTCCAGCCTCCGACTGAGAGGGCTGAATTGACTCCGCTATACGGGCTGCAGCTGCCAAATTCTGAATCGGGGTTCGATATACCTGAGTCAGTTGCAGAAAGAGCTGACGTCGGCTGGAGTCGGGTACTCGTTGACGCGCACGCTCGTCGAGTGCTCGTTGAAGGTTCTCCAGTCGAGTGCGTTCAGCCAAGTTGGCCAAACGCGCCTCTTCCAGGGCTCGAGCCTCAGGAGTTTCTCCTGCAATGGGAGTATGCAGGGCATCCATGTTCCGGCAGCGAAGTTCTTCCCTCTGCTGAGAAGTGAGCGGCTCGGGCTGATACTCTTCGTGGGCCTGAGCGGGGTCGCCCCCATCGTCCATCCCGTCGTTGCGGGGGAAACTGGGAGGGCTACGAGGTCCGTTGACCATCAGGACCTCCGCCGTTGGATCACTGCTATCGCACTCGGATGCAGTCTCTACGGAGCCAGTCGACAGGTCGAACAGGCCGTAGAGAGATTCGTCGGGCTCAATTGCCGCGACTTGGGTGGTGGCCGATTGGCGAGCCACTGAGTGTCTCACCCATCGCTGGAGCCTCGACCGACCGGAGCACTTGCACTGGCGGGAGACATGGGGGGAGGACGGCACAGGAGTCGACCGGTATGGGGTCGACGGCTGCCGTAGCAGGACGCCGCGGACACACGCCCGAAAGTGCGTCGCCCCGCGGACGGGGAGTGCGTCGATGTCGAGTGGTGCCTCCTGGAGCCAAGCGGAGTCATCGATGATGAAAGCGAGCGCACCGAGACGGATCTCGCGACCTTCGACCAGAGCTCCGCCGGAAACCATGATCAAGGCAATCGGACAAATTGCAACTTCTCCAAAAAGTCACTAAGACACCTGCCCCATGGTGGGCGCCAACTGTCGTGGTTCTAAGTCTGACAGTAGAATGGGGGGTAGGTATGGAGAGGCAAGATCCTAGCTATGGAGTAGTTGTACACACGAGTGTTTAACGAGTTCAGGCCCTTCTCTGAGGAAGTAATAGCCCTACGTCTCGGAGCCCGGAGGCGGTCGACTAGTTTATGTGTATATGAGTTACAGGGGTGCGAACCCCTCTACCAGTGGAGGGGGTGGCTTATATAGAGGAGGCCAGGACCCCAGCCAACCCACGTAGCAGAGGGTTAAAGTACATTAAGGCCGGACGTTACTGGTAACGCCCTACATAAAGTGTCATCATGACCATTAAGACTACTTAATTACAGATTGTTTGGATACAGAGTAGATCCTGAACTCCTGGTGGTCGAGTGAGTCTTCATGGTCGAGTGTCTTCTAGCCGGTCGAGTGGAGTCCCTCTTGGTCGACTGGAAGGTAGCTTCATTTAAGGATGTCCTTGGGTATGGTATCCTAGATAGGTCCATGACCCTACCCTAGGTACATAACATCGTCAGCGCTCTAAAGCCTACAAGGTCCATGAGGGAGAGCTTTATAAGAAAAGCGCGACTAGAGTGCTCCAAAGGTGCATCTCCGAAGAGGAAGGGCGACAACTTTTGGCCGAAATTCATGCCGGACTCGGCGGCCACCATGCCGCAGCTCGGGCGCTCATAAGCAAGACCTTCCGTACAGGTTTCTACTAGCCGACAGCCCGGGCAGACGCACAGGATCTTGTCCAACATTGCGTCGGTTGCCAGCTTTTTGCAAATCAAAGCCATATGCCACCTACCGCCCTCCAAACAATCCCCATAACTTGGCCCTTTGCGGTCTGGGGGATCGATATGGTTGGACCCCTTAAAGGAGGAAGCCATAAGAAGAAATACTTGTTGGTCATGGTTGATAAATTCACCAAATGGATAGAAGCCAAACCAGTTAAAACGGCCGAGTTCGGACCAGTGATAGACTTCATATCTGGGGTCGTACACCATTATGGTGTCCCCCACAGCATCATCACCGATAACGGCTCAAACTTCATAGCCGACGAGGTGAAAGCCTGGTGCGGCAAAATGGGCATAAAATTTGATTACCCCTCCGTCTATCACCCCCAAACAAACGGTCAAGTCGAATGAGCGAATGGTCTTATCATGAGCGGCATTAAACCCAGACTAGTGCGATCCTTGAAGGAATCAGATACGCACTGGGTCGAGGAGCTCGACTCCGTACTATGGGGGCTGTGGACCACGCCAAATCACACAACCGGATACACACCGTTTTTTATGGTGTACGGCGCAGAGGCAGTGCTACCCTGCGATATCATCCATGACTCACCTCGAGTGCGCATGTACGAAGAGAGAGAAGCCGAGCTGGATCGACAAGACGGCTTAGATGCCCTGGAGGAGGAGCGTGACATTGCAAAGGCCCGTTCCGCATTCTATCAACAACAGGCTCGAAGGTATCAAAGCAGAGAAGTACAGGCCAAAATTTATAACATTGGCGAACTCGTTCTACGCCTACCAGAGAAGAAAAAGGACAAGCTCAAGCCCAAATGGGAGGGTCCCTTCATCATTGATAAAGTTCTCACCGGAGGAGCGTACCGTCTGCGTGATGCATCAGATAATCGACTCGAGCCGAACCCATGGAACGTGGCCAAACTCTGAAGATTCTACGCCTAGTGTCGAACTCTGTGTTTCTCTCCTTACCTCCGTCTCCCTTTTTAAATTATATCCTCTCTCTCTCTCCTTTTTATATATATAGCCTTAACAACTTCAAGTATGCTTTGACCGCACACTCCTGCCGCTCTATGCGCGCTTAATATGCCTGGGGGCTTCTTATACAAAAGCTTAATATAATTATCTTCTGGGCTTTATGCCCACCACATATGCGTCATTTCCCCATATGTGCCTTTTTTCACCACTATATGCATCGATATGACTTAAGTTTTGGCCAAGCTGGGTTGCCTGGCTCTTGTGTTTATGCCCTACGTTCCCGTTAATTCGGCTAGGGCATAAGGGGAGCACCTCTGTGATTGTTACTGTCGGGTCAGCCGGATGTGTACCTCAGACTAGGTGAAGCCGAAAGCTAGCGTTCTTAAGGGAATATTCGGTCGGTGAAAAAAAGATGTCATTTACCTATTACAAAATATGCCCCTAGATGATTGTATCCTGCGTCATTTTTCGCAGTTCGGACATGCACATTAATGCATGCACACCCAGGGAAAGGGACCCTTAACGAAACTATTCTCCCTGGAAGATGTTTCTTACTGCCCATGTAATATAACATAGCTAGTTGGGTACTTGTCTGTTCAAGCACTTATGACCCCTACGCCTGGTTTCCACGCGTGCCCCGGTTTTGACATAACTGAGCGAGTATTCGGATACACTCCGAACTGTCGGGTCCAGAGGTTGAAGCGAAAAGGTTCGCCAAGACAAATGATTTACAATCCGGCTAGGGACAAATGTGTCCTCCGAAGTACAAAGTCACTTAGACTGACTAAATTCTTCTTCTATACCATCCAACAGGCTGTCTAGCCTACAGTCCTGTTGGGAATACTTGGCGGCTAATGCTACCTGGTCATATACCAAACTTACAGGGATCTCTTTCCCATCTGCCCCTACAGGTCTGACCTCGGCCATGTGGTTCAGGTCAGCCTTGGTATATCGCGTCTTCACCATGGCCCAGGCTTCCCTTGCACCTTGTCGGCAGGCCGATATCTTCCATAATCGGAAGCGCCGCCACGCTCCCTTGAGCATCTCCACAAGCTCCCCCATGCCTCCTGGCAGGGAGGTGGATGGCCACAAGGCCTGGGCAATGCCCTGCATCACCTGCCAAACTTGTTCGTGCAGTTGTGAGAGCTCCTGCAGAAGATCGCCTGCGGATCCGGGCATCTCCTCTTCGGGACGACTTGTCAACATACCTACAGACATAATTCTGTTAGCACGCTTCTTCGCCGAACTTTATAATGGTTCGTTAAAGCACTTACTAAATATGCCGCGTCGAAGCCTCTTATTCTCCTTCACAGAGTCAGCAAGCTGGGCCCGCACATCCTTTAATTCGACATCCAGTCGGGTGTTCGCGTCCTGGAGATTATTTTTCTCCCGTATAACCTTCGTAAGCACATGCTCGCCAGCCTTCAGCTGTCATTGAGCATGTTGCTCATCCTCTGGTACGATCTCCGGATTGCCTCTGGGATTGTCTGCAGAATCTATTGTTAGATTTGCATTCATGCCGAATACTAATTGGTACATGCCATTACATTATTTTTGATCAAAACAAGTATTACCAAATGGGGCCTTCGCGGACTCCTCCATTCCGGCAACTGTGGCCCGCAGCTGGGCTTTGCACTCCTCCAGCTCCTTAGACAACTGGGTATTCTTCTCTGTCAGAACCTATGCACACGAGGATCCTTAAATCAGTTGTGCCAACTGTTTCAAGTCTCAGGGGCTACTAATATACATACTTATCAAATTTTCTTACCCGTATATCCTTTACGTACTGGTCCGTGGCTCTGGCGAGGCCATCTTGAGCAGCCCGGATGTACGCTTCCCCTGAGTTGAAGGCATTGAACGCCTCTTCAGAGAAATTAGGGTCGCGTAGTGTGGCCCATCGGCGCCTATGATTCATGGCGCTCTCCACTTTGGAGTTTGTAGCAGAGAATCTATCTGTATCCTTTGTAGGAGGATCGTCCGGTGTTGTCCCCGCGTTGACCTCCGCCCTTGAGTCCGGCCTTGGAGTCCGGCTGGTGGAGGCGTGGCCGGCAGGCTCTCCGGATATAGTCCGGCGAGCGCTTTTTCTGCCAAGAGACAATGGACATTGTTATATTTTAATGATGATAATTTTGTGGCAGGTTTTTAAACATACCTTTGCAACGGCGTCTCGGTCCTGACCGCCTTCCTTTTAAGCCTACCCAGCTTCGGTGCCCCTTGTTGACGAGTCACCGCGGGTTCGGCATGGTGTCCCGATGGCCTTCCCTGTAAAACACGATACACGTGCGGTGGGTAAGGTGCAAAGAAGGGAAAAGTTGGAACTCCGGCTTTACTTACATGTGATACAGGGAGTAGGCCAGGGTAATCAGCTATAATGGCCACTAATGCACCATCGCAGCTTAACTGATAAAATGTCTTATCGACAAGCTCCACGAACGTGTCCGGATCTTCTTTGAGTCCGGGGTCGAGGGCTCGGTTGGGGTCCTCTGGCTGTGGAGACGGGATGTGAACCTCCCGCATAGCTCTTCGCAGTTCCTGCTATGAATTGACAAGGTAAACATTTCTGCTAAAGAATGCAGGAAAGACTGGAATAAAAGATAGCAGCCCACCCAGCTTGGGGGGTTGTACATGGAGAATCCATCCCGTGGCTTGATACGGATGAACTCCTCTTCTTCTTCTTTGTACAAATCAGACAGTATCTTCGCCAGAGCGGCGGCGGAGTCCGGACCTTTACGGCCGCAGCGGGTGGCATCGTCTTCTCCATTGAAGTGCCACATGGGTTTCCCCCGACATTGGAGTGGCTGCACTCCCCGCATTATACATATTGACATAACCTC
The DNA here is from genome assembly GCF_002162155.2 of Triticum dicoccoides. NCBI lineage: Eukaryota > Viridiplantae > Streptophyta > Magnoliopsida > Poales > Poaceae > Triticum > Triticum dicoccoides. Next base: position 349,434,967 of record NC_041393.1, on the reverse strand, counting down.
CACTATTGTCAGTCCTGATTTGGCCAGCGTCTTTATCATGTCCATCAGGAAAAGGATCTCTCTGTTATCTTCCTCCTGGGGGCTCCGGGGGCGCCAGCTGTGGCATTTCTTCAGCGGGGCATTTACAAACTCAGGAAGGCCCTTCCAAATAGGGTCCGGAAGAGGGACGTCCTCCATTTAGAACCACTCCGAAGGCCAGTCTTCGGATGTCTTCTTCGGATACCGGACATGTATTCGGTCCCGGCGATGCGCCATATTTCGGCTTCGCCCACTTGATATACCGACCCCTCCTGTGCGGGGTACGAGGCAGAATAGCCTCTTCCACAGCTCGAAATGAGCTTCGCAACCCAGAAATAGCTTGCAAAAGGCAACGTAGCCTGCGATATGCAGTATGGAGGCTGGGGTAAAGTTATGTAGTTGGAGGCCGTAGAACTCCAGGAACCCGTGGAGGAAAGGATGGATTGGAAATCCGACCCCCCCCCCTCCAGCAAATAGGGGACAAAGCATACCCGCTCCCCCTTGGATGGGTTTGGAGAACTCTCCGCTTGCTCCCCGCCATTATAAGTGGCTAGTCCAGCTCGGACGGGGACCATGTACACAGGCGGGAGAAATCCCTTGGTCTGTAACTCTACTAGATGGCTGTGGGGGATAGAACATTTCTCCCAATCGCCTGGTCTAGTGCTACGGGAGTGAAAGGAGGAGCCGCGCCGGCCGGCCATGGTGGTATGAATTTTTCCGGGCGCGCTCTAATGGATACTCGCTAGGAGGAGATGGTGTGATTTGGATCTGAGGATCCCCGGCGCTTTAAATAGATGATTTACTCACATGGTCGGGGTGGCAAATGTAAAAATGCCCCGACTTCTCGCATTCGCTCGACACGTGGAGACAACCATTATTAAAGCACAGAAGCCTAGGAGTGCAACATTAATGGGAAGCCGGACACTGCGTGTTACAACAGGTACCCTGGAGAATTTGGAGAAGAACCTGCCTTGCAATGCCGAAGACAATCTGCACGCCGGACTCATCGTCATTGAAGTCTGGTTCAGGGGCTACTAAGGGAGTCCTGGATTAAGGGGTCCTCAGATAGCCGGACTATATACTTTGGCCGGACTATTGGACTATGAAGATACAAGATTGAAGACTTCGTCCCGTGTCCGGATGGGACTCTCCTTTGCGTGGAAGGCAAGCTTGGCAATTCGGATATGTAGATCTCCTTCTCTGTAACCGACTCTGTGTAACCCTAGCCCCTTCCGGTGTCTATATAAACCGGAGGGTTTAGTCCGTAGGACAACAATCATAATCATAGGCTAGCTTCTAGGGTTTAGCCTCTACGATCTCATGGTAGATCAACTCTTGTAATACTCATATCATCAAGATCAATCAAGCAGGAAGTAGGGTATTACCTCCATCGAGAGGGCCCGAACCTGGGTAAACATTGTGTCCCCCGCCTCTTGTTACCATTAGCCTTAGACACACAGTTCGGGACCCCCTACCCGAGATCCGCCGGTTTCGACACCGATAATGGGAGCCCACATACTCAAATTGCGGTATGGGTGATCACGTGATACGATATACCCCAGACTATTGTGTGAGACAGTATGTCCAGTTATTAGAGTAGACCACTACTAAAATAGGGCAAACTTATTTTCTTCAAAGAACCTTGAACCCCATATAGGTGAATAGGTTTTCGAGTGTACTGTGAATCTGTCAATACAGTAAATGTATTGACCCTTGTGGTTGCAACATATAATGTTGCAGGTTTACCGTATTGAAGGGAAGGCTATTTTTCAAACTCTTGTGAGTTAAATCTTACACATGATCACATAGCACAATGAAACTGACACCATGCACAACACTTGTTGTATGTTTGATTGTATTGCATGGTTGTTTATGATTACTCTTTACTTACATTAGATTGTACATAGAGTGAAGAGTAACGTGATCAAGATTCTGAGTTTGAAGAATCGTCAACACCACGCTAGTTCCACTTTGATCATGTTACCAAGTATTTTATTTGCATTGTAGTTTTGCCATGTTGGATGTGTAGGATGCTAAATTCTGTACAACCCAGTACTTGACAACTTTTCCAAACTTACCCTGACCCTGTAAGCATCAAGTAGATGCTTGGCTGCTATGACATGGATTGGGAAACATCAATTATTATTCCATCGTACATCCTCATGGTTGACTATTTAACTAGAACTTAATTAATGAATCGATCTGGGTGGACTGGCTTTGGTTGGATCATCGGAGTGTAGTCTTTCCTGGGGAATGCCACCCAGGTATCAAAGGGACTGTAGGGGTTCAAAGTTGGGGGGGGGTCAAAGTTGGGTAGCTTTGATGTGTAACAGTGAGACAATATGGGGTTGTCTGGACCAAGTAAGTTGTGGGAACCCTCTTGGGTTGAGAAGTAGATGTATGTGTGTAGGTCGGATTGGGTCTGCCATTTCTGAGGGGGCCACCACTTACCAAAAGTATCGTCTTCGTCTTCCTAGCTACTTCACGAATGAAGTTTAATGGCATAAGGGTGTGACCGAAAATCACGGGTAAAGTACACAAACATCTGCAAAGTGTAAAAATTGATCATGATTAGTCGTATCCCCAATTATGGACAACTTTGAGTAACTCGGCTGAGAATTGTCAGCTTGATCTCATCACCTCTTCCATTTAAGAACAATGGGTTGAACCAAAGTGGAGAGTGGACCAACTTAGATTGCTGACATGATACTAGTAGCATTATCTGGGAAGGTTGGGGTTACCATGTGAGACGAGAGCCCACACACTCAAGTTGCATTATGGGTGACTGCTTGATACGATCTACCCAGGACTATTGTGTGAGACAGTATGTCCAGCTAATAGAGTAGACCACTACTAAAATAGGGCAAAATTATTTTCTGCAAAGAGCCTTGAACCCTATATAGGTGAATAGGTTTTCGAGTGAACTGTGAATCTGCCAATACAGTCAATGTATTGACCCTTGCCATATTCAAGGGAAGGCTATTTTTCAAACTCTTGTGAGTTAACTCTAACACGTGATCACACAACACAATGACACTGACACCATGCACAACACTTGTTGTATGTTTGATTGTATTGCATGGTTGTTTATGATTACTCCCTACTTACATTAGATTATATGGAGAGTGAAGAGTAACGTGATCAAGATTGTGAGTTTGAAGAATCATCAACACTAGGCAAGTTCCACTTTGATCATGTTTTACCCGGTATTTTATTTGTATTGTAGTTTTTCCATGTTGGGTTTGTAAGTTTCGGATGGTAAATTCTGTACAACCACAGTTGACAACTTGTCTAAACTTACCCTGACATTGTAAGCATCGATTAGATGCTTAGCTACTATGACATGGATTGGGAAACAACAATTATTATTCCACCATACAACCTCATGGTTGACTATTTATCTACAACTTAATTAATGAATCAATCTGGGTGGACTGGCTTTGATTGGATCATCGGAGTGTAGTCTTTGGTGGGGAATGCCCCCCATGTATCAAAGGGACTATAGGGGTTCAAAGTTGGGGCGTTCAAAGTTGCGTAGCTTCGATGTGTAACCGTGAGACAATATGGATTTTTTGGACCAAGTAAGTTGTGGGAACCCTCTTTGGTAGACCAGTAGATGTAGGTGTGTATGTCGGATTGGGTCTGCCATTTCTGAGGGGGCCACCACTTCCCAAAAGTATAGTCTTGGTCTTCCTAGCTACTTCACAAATGAAGTTTAGTGGCATAAGGGTGTGATCGAAAATCATGGGTAAAGTACACAAACCTCTGTAAAGTGTAAAAACTTCTCATTATTAGTCGTATCCCCAGTTATGGACAACTTTGAGCAACTCAGCTGAGAATTGTCAGCTTGATCTCGTCACCTCTTCCATTTAAAAGCAATGGGTTGAACCAAAGGGGAGTGTTGACCAACTTAGATTGCTGGCATGATACCAGTAGCATTATTTGGGAAGGTTGGGGTTACCGTGTGAAACGAGAGCCCACATACTCAAATTGCATTATGGGTGATCGCGTGATATGATCTACCCCAGACTATTTGGTGAGATAGTATGTCCAGCTATTAGAGTAGACCACTACTAAAATAGGGCAAAATTATTTTCTGCAAAGAGCCTTGAACCCCATATAGGTGAACAGGTTTTTGAGTGAATTGTGAATTTGCCAATACAGTCAATGTATTGACCCTTTTGGTTGTAACGTATAACGTTGCAGGTTTACCGTATTGAAGGGAGGCTATTTTTCAAACTCTTGTGAGTTAACTCTAACACATGACCACACAACACAATGACACTGACACCATGCACAACACTTGTTGTATGTTTGATTGCATTGCATGGTTGTTTATGATCAAGATTGTGAGTTTGAAGAATCTTCAACACCAGGCAAGTTCCACTTTGATCATGTTTCCCTGTATTTTATTTGCATTGTAGTTTTGTCGTGTTGGGTGTGTGAGTTTAGGATGCTAAATTCTGTACAACCCAGTAGTTGACAACTTGTCCAAACTTACCCTAACCTTGTAAGCATCGAGTAGATGCTTAGCTGCTATGACATGGATTGGGAAACATGAATTATTATTCCACCATACAACCTCATGGATGACTATTTAAGTACAACTTAATTAATGAATCAATCTGTGTGGGCTGGCTTTGATTGGATCATCCGAGTGTAGTCTTTGGTGGGGAATGCCACCCAGGTATCAAAGGGACAGTAGGGGTTCAAAGTTGGGTAGCTATAATGTGTAACGATGAGACAATATGGGTTTGTCTGGAACAAGTAAGTTGTGTGAACCCTCTTGGGTAGAGAAGCAGATGTAGGTGTGTAGGTCGGATTGGGTCTGCCATTTCTGAGGGGGCCCACACTTCCCAAAAGTATCATCTTGGTCTTCCTAGCTACTTCACAGATGAAGTTTAGTGGCACAAGGGTGTGATCGAAAATCATGGGTAAAGTACATAAACCTCTGCAAAGTGTAAAAATTGATCATGATTAGTCGTATCCCCAGCTATGGACAATTTGAGCATCTCAGCTGAGAATTTTCAGCTTGATCTCATTACCTGTTCCATTTAAAAACAATGTATTGAACCAAAGGGGAGTGTGGACCAACTTAGATTGCTAGCCCGATACTAGTAGCATTATTTGGGAAGTTTGGTGAAAGGATCGAGAAGAGGGGTCTACAGGGTGGGGGGGTGATTAGACCTCAATAAGTAAAAGTGGCTATTTTTAAGTTGTTCAACTTAAGGTGGAGTTTTAGCACAAGTTGAAGCATTCACAATACATTTCAAGCAAGCATGACAAGAGTATGAGCAGTGGAAAGAGTAAAGCATGCTAATTGCAAGAAAGTAAAGGGGATGTGATTGGAGTGTGCAAACGCAATGAAGACACAGAGATTTTTGGCTTGGTTCCGATAGGTGGTGCCATCGTATGTCCACGTTGATGGAGACTTCAACCCACGAAGGGGTAAGGGTTACGCAAGTCCACGAAGGGCTCCACCCATGGAGGGTCCACGAAAAAGCAACCTTGTCTATCCCACCATGGCCATCGCCCACGAAGGACTTGCCTCAGTCGTGTAGATCTTCATGAAGTAGGCGATCTCCTTGCCCTTACAAACTTCTTGGTTCAACTCCACAACTTGTCGGAGGCTCCCAAGCGACACCTAACCAATCTAGGAGACACCACTCTCCAAAAGGTAATAGATGGTGTGTTGATGATGAACTCCTTGATCTTGTGCTTCAAATGGTAGTCTCCACAACACTCAACTCCATCTCACAAATTTGGATGTGGTGGAAAGATGATTTGAGTGGAAAGCAACATGGGGAAGGCTAGAAATCAAGATTTTTGTGGTAGGATTGGTATATCATGATCTCAACACATGAGTAGGTGGTTCTCTCTCAGAAAATGTATGCTGGAAGTGTAGGCTCGTTCTGATGGCTCTCTCACATATGGAGAACGGGTGGAGGGGTATATAAAGCCTCCACACAAAATCCAACCGTTACACATTTGATCCAACTCGGTCAGACCGAATAGACGAACACGATGAGACTGATTTAGTTCAGAATGTGAACGTTAGGAATCTCGGTGGGACCAACTGGAACAACTCAGTGGGACCGATGTGCTAGGTCTTAGGGCAAACATCAACTCGGTGGCACCGATTGCATCAACTCGGTGAGACCAAAGGGAAGCAATAAGACAACAGAGAAAATGTCAAGCCAACTCTATGAGACCGATCGCTATCTCGGTGATGACCCACAGGTATAGGGGATCTATCATAGTCCTTTCGATAAGTAAGAGTGTCGAACCCAACGAGGGGCGGAAGGAAATAACAAGCGGTTTTCAATAAGGTATTCTTTGCAAGCATTGAAATTATCGGTAACAGATAGTTTTGTGATAAGATAATTCGTAACGGGTAACAAGTAACAAAGTAACTAAAGTGCAGCAAGGTGGCCCAATCCTTTTTGTAGCAAAGGACAAGCCTGGACAAACTCTTATATAAAGCAAAGCGCTCCCGAGGACACGTGGGAATTTCTGTCAAGCTAATTTTCATCATGCTCATATGATTCGCGTTCGTTACTTTGATAATTTGATATGTGGGTGGACCGGTGCTTGGGTACTGCCCCTTCCTTGGACAAGCATCTCACTTATGATTAACCCCTCTCGCAAGCATCCACAACTACGAAAGAAGAATTAAGGTAAACCTTAACCATAGCATGAAACATATGGATCCAAATCAGCCCCTTACGAAGAAACGAATAACTAGGGTTTAAGCTTTTGTCACTCTAGCAAACCATCATCTACTTATTAATTCCCAATGCCTTCCCCTAGTCCCAAACAATGGTGAAGTGTCATGTAGTAAATGTTCACATAACACCACTAGAGGAGAGACAACATACATCTCATCAAAATATCGAATGAATACCAAATTCACATGACTACTTATAACAAGACTTCTCCCATGTCCTCAGGAACATATGATCTTCCACCGAATAAACCAACTAGCATCAACTACAAGGAGTAATCAACACTACTAGCAACCCGCAAGTACCAATATGAGGTTTTGAGACAAAGATCGGATACAAGAGATGAACTAGGGTTTGAGAGGAGATGGTGCTGGGGAAGATGTTGATGGAGATTGACCCCCTCTTGATAAGAGGATTGATAGAGGCGAGGGTGTCCTGATCTTTCGATGAGATGATAACTATCGATTTGGTGGAGACGACTTTGACAATCCGACTACAAACGTGCACGACGTTGCGCCTTAGCAATCGCTAAACCAATCTCCTGAGGTTACTGACGATGCCGGAAGCACGGTCAGCCTGACCACGAAGGTCTATTCCTGCAAGCAATCGAAGAACGAGCAAGAATGTGATAAAGCAATCTGAATATTGCAAATATATATGAGGTATTGATAATGGTGGGGATCCGTAAGCGGTCTTGGTCTGGTTGTTGGACACAAACGAAGTACACGAAGTTGCAATGGCTAACTTTTAACTAAACAAATCCCAAAGTCTAAACGATGCCCTAAGGGCTGTATATATGGAGGAAGAGGGGGGAATTTCGTGGCCCTTGGTGGAGGGGTCCGAAATCAACCCTATCTCTTGTTTCCCCACACATACGGACTCTAAAAATAGCCTATACTTATGTATTTCGAAATTACATGGGCCTGGCCCAATAATAAGGTGACGCAGCACCTAAAATAGCCTCGGGACGAAATTTATGAAGTGGCATCTTGTATATTTCGTCCAAGGCTTCATGCACCCATTATGGTGGCTTCAAAGTCCTGAAATCATCACTTGTAACTCCGTTCTTGTTCCCCTTGTGCATGCCATCATCTCCATGCTTGTTCTTGCTCCAATGTTCATCCTTCTCCAAGCTAGGCCCTTCATTTGTAAGCAAAACAAATGTATCCAATTTAGGCAGCATCATATTCTCATGAACATTAGAATCATTACCAAGAAACGAAAGTACCTGGTAATTTAGTTGGCGTGCACGGGCTCTAGTAATTGGTCCAGTATGTATAGCAGCAGGGGCTGTGGGTGTAACAATTGTATTGATGTCCTCATCATCCTCCCCTTCTTGAAATGAAGTCGTTCTCGACGGAAGTTCATCTTCCTCACCCAAATAAGGCTTCAAATCTGCAATGTTAAAAGTGGGACTAACCCCAAAATCTGCAGGCAGCTCAAGTTTATATGCATTATCATTTATTTTCTCTAACACCTTAAAGGGACCATCAGCACGTGGCATTAGCTTTGATTTGCACAAATCAGGAAATCTATCCTTACGCAAATGTAACCAAACAAGATCTCCAGGTGCAAACACAATATGTTTTCTACCCTTATCTCCAGCAAGTTTATATTTAGCATTCATACGCTCAATGTTTTCCTTAGTTAACTCATGCAATTTTAAAATCAATTCAGCACGTTGTTTAGCATCAAAATTAACCTTCTCCGAAGATGGAAGAGGCAACAAATCAATAGGTGCACGAGGTAGGAAACCATACACAACTTCAAAAGGGCACATCTTAGTAGTAGAATGCAATGAACGATTATAAGCAAATTCAATATGAGGCAAGCATTCCTCCCACATTTTCTTATTATTCTTCAAAACAGCCCTAAGCATAGTAGACAACGTTCTATTGACTACTTCAGTTTGTCCATCAGTTTGGGGGTGACAAGTAGTACTAAAAAGCAGTTTAGTCCCCAACTTAGCCCATAAACATCTCCAAAAGTGGCTAAGAAATTTAGTATCACGATCTGAAACAATAGTATTTGGCACACCATGCAAGCGAATAATTTCACGAAAGAACAAATCAGCAACATTAACAGCATCATCGCTTTTATGACATGGTATAAAGTGTGCCATTTTCGCGAATCTATCCACGACAACAAATATGCTATCCCTCCCCTTCTTTGTTCGAGGTAAACCTAAAACAAAGTCCATAGATATATCCTCCCAAGGAACACTAGGTACAGGCAAAGGCATATATAAACCATGAGGATTGAGTCGTGACTTAGCTTTTTGACATGTAGTGCATCGAGCAATAAAACGCTCAACATCCCGTCTCATCTTTGGCCAAAAGAAATGTGTAGCAAGTACGTCCTCCGTCTTCTTCACGCCAAAGTGTCCCATTAATCCTCCTCCATGCGCCTCCTGCAACAACAAAAGACGAACGGAGCTAGCTGGAATGCATAGCTTGTTAGCACGAAACACAAATCCATCGTTAACGACAAACTTGTTCCACATTCTTCCTTCTTTACAATTCTGCATTACATCTTTAAAATCAGCATCATGCACATATTGATCTTTGATGGTCTCCAAACCAAATATTTTGAAGTCAAGTTGTGAAAGTGATAGAGGCAAAGGTGTCCCGTCTTTCGATGAGATGATGGATATCGCTTTGGTGGAAGTCGACTTTGACGATCCGACTACGAACGTGCGAGGACGTCGCGCCTTAGCAATCGCTAAACCAACTCCGAGAGGTTATTGACCACGCCGGAGCACGATCAACCTGACCACGAGGGTCTGTTTCCTGCGAGCAAACGAAGAACAAGCAAGAAACTGAGATTGCAATCTGGATATTGCGAATATAAGATGAAAGCTTTATTGATCAAGGTGGGGTTCTGTGACGCCTTTGTCTGGTCGTTGAACACAAACGAAGTACGCGAAGTTGCAGCTATGGCGAACTTTTAATCTAAACAAAACCCAAGGTCTAAACGATGCCCTAAGGACTGTATATATGGAGGAAGAGGGGGTGGATTTCGTGGCCCTTGGTGGAGGGGTCCGAAATCAACCCTATCTCTTGTTTCCCCACACAGACGGACTCTAAAAATAGCCTATACTTATGTATTTCGAAATTACATGGGCCTGGCCCAATAATAAGGTGACGCAGCACCTAAAATAGCCTCGGGACGAAATTTATGAAGTGGCATCTTGTATATTTCGTCCAAGGCTTCATGCACACATTATGGTGGCTTCAAAGTCCTGAAATCATCACTTGTAACTCCGTTCTTGTTCCCCTTGCGCATGCCATCATCTCCATGCTTGTTCTTGCTCCAATGTTCATCCTTCTCCAAGCTAGGCCCTTCATTTGTAAGCAAAACAAATGTATCCAATTTAGGCAGCATCATATTCTCATGAACATTAGAATCATTACCAAGAAACGAAAGTACCTGATAATTTAGTTGGCGTGCACGAGCTCTAGTAATTGGTCCAGTATGTATAGCAGCAGGGGCTGTGGGTGTAACAATTGTATTGATGTCCTCATCATCCTCCCCTTCTTGAAATGAAGTCGTCCTCGACGGAAGTTCATTTTCCTCACCCACATAATGCTTCAAATCTGCAATGTTAAAAGTGGGACTAACCCCAAAATCTGCAGGCAGCTCAAGTTTATATGCATTATCATTTATTTTCTCTAACACCTTAAAGGGACCATCAGCACGTGGCATTAGCTTTGATTTGCGCAAATCAGGAAATCTATCCTTACGCAAATGTAACCAAACAAGATCTCCAGGTGCAAACACAACATGTTTTCTACCCTTATCTCCAGCAAGTTTATATTTAGCATTCATACGCTCAATGTTTTCCTTAGTTAACTCATGCATTTTTAAAATCAATTCAGCACGTTGTTTAGCATCAAAATTAACCTTCTCCGAAGATGGAAGAGGCAACAAATCAATAGGTGCACGAGGTAGGAAACCAGACACAACTTCAAAAGGGCACATCTTAGTAGTAGAATGCAATGAACGATTATAAGCAAATTCAATATGAGGCAAGCATTCCTCCCACATTTTCTTATTATTCTTCAAAACAGCCCTAAGCATAGTAGACAACGTTCTATTGACTACTTCAGTTTGTCCATCAGTTTGGGGGTGACAAGTAGTACTAAAAAGCAGTTTAGTCCCCAACTTAGCCCATAAACATCTCCAAAAGTGGCTAAGAAATTTAGTATCACGATCTGAAACAATAGTATTTGGCACACCATGCAAGCGAATAATTTCACGAAAGAACAAATCAGCAACATTAACAGCATCATCGCTTTTATGACATGGTATAAAGTGTGCCATTTTCGAGAATCTATCCACGACAACAAATATGCTATCCCTCCCCTTCTTTGTTCGAGGTAAACCTAAAACAAAGTCCATAGATATATCCTCCCAAGGAACACTAGGTACAGGCAAAGGCATATATAAACCATGAGGATTGAGTCGTGACTTAGCTTTTTGACATGTAGTGCATGGAGCAATAAAACGCTCAACATCCCGTCTCATCTTTGGCCAAAAGAAATGTGTAGCAAGTATGTCCTCCGTCTTCTTCACGCCAAAGTGTCCCATTAATCCTCCTCCATGCGCCTCCTGCAACAACAAAAGACGAACAGAGCTAGCTGGAATGCATAGCTTGTTAGCACGAAACACAAATCCATCGTTAACGACAAACTTGTTCCACATTCTTCCTTCTTTACAATTCTGCATTACATCTTTAAAATCAGCATCATGCACATATTGATCTTTGATGGTCTCCAAACCAAATATTTTGAAGTCAAGTTGTGAAAGCATAGTATAGCGACGAGACAATGCATCAGCAATAACATTTTCTTTTCCCTTCTTGTGTTTAATGACATAAGGGAAAGTCTCAATGAATTCAACCCATTTAGCATGTCTACGATTCAGTTTAGCTTGACTTTTAATATGTTTCAAAGATTCATGATCAGAATGTATAACAAACTCTTTGGGCCATAAATAATGTTGCCATGTTTCTAAAGTCCGAACAAGAGCATATAATTCTTTTTCATAAGTAGAATAATTCAGACTAGGCCCACTCAATTTTTCAGAAAAGTATGCAACAGGTTTGCCATCTTGTAATAACACACCTCCTAATCCAATTCCACTAGCATCACATTCAAGCTCAAAAGTCTTATTAAAATCAGGAAGTTGGAGTAAAGGAGCATGTGTCAACTTATCTTTCAATACCGTGAAGGCTTCTTCCTGTGCGGTACCCCAAACAAAAGGCACATCCTTCTTTGTAAGCTCGTTGAGAGGTGCAGCAATGGTGCTGAAATCTCTCACAAAACGCCTATAGAATCCAGCGAGGCCAAGAAAACTCCTCACTTGTGTGACCGTTTTGGGCTGCGGCCAACTCTCAATAGCTTCAATCTTGGCTTTGTCAACTTCAATTCCCTGTGGAGTAACAACATAGCCAAGAAAAGATACTTGGTCAGTGGAAAAGGTGCACTTCCCAAGGTTACCAAACAAACGTGCATCACGTAGAGCAATAAAAACAGCACGTAAATGTTCCAAATGTTCTTCCAAAGATCTGCTATAAATCAATATGTCATCAAAGTAAACTACCACAAATCTTCCAATGAAAGCACGTAAAACTTCGTTCATTAATCTCATGAAAGTACTAGGTGCATTAGTTAACCCAAAAGGCATGACTAACCACTCATATAATCCAAACTTAGTTTTAAATGTTGTTTTCCATTCATCTCCCAATTTCATACGAATTTGATGGTAGCCACTACGCAAATCAACTTTGGAGAATATTGTAGAGCCACTCAATTCATCAAGCATATCATCTAGCCTAGGAATAGGATGACGATAACGAATAGTAATATTATTAATGCCTCTACAATCAACACACATACGTGATGTACCATCCTTTTTCGGCACTAGAATAATAGGAACAGCACAAGGACTAAGGGATTCGCGTATATAACCTTTGTCGAGAAGCTCTTGTACTTGACGCATAATCTCCTTCGTCTCCTCTGGATTGGTACGGTATGGTGCACGGTTTGGCAGTGAAGCACCGGGAATTAAGTCAATCTGATGCTCAATCCCTCGAATAGGCGGTAATCCCGGTGGCACGTCTTGTGGAAAAACGTCAGCGAACTCCTTCAAAATGTTAGTGACAGCAGGAGGCAAAGAGGAAGGCACGTCCTCGAATGAAAATAATGCCTCTTTGCACACAAAAGCATAGCAAACAGATTTGCTGAAATCTAGGTCATCAATATCAGATTTGGTGGCAAATAAACATGCACTTTTTAATTTAATTTCAGAAGCAACACTAGATGGTTTATTATTAGGCTTCATTTGTTGCTCAAATTCTTTTGCCACAATCTGATTTTCACTCTTATTCTTCTCCTGTTGTGCTTTATTAGCTCTATTAATATCATCTTTCAAAATGGAATCAGGAGTCATAGGAAGCAAAGTAATATTTTTATCCTTATGAACAAGAGTATAGTGATTGTTTCTACCATGGTGTACAGAATTTTTATCAAATTGCCATGGTCTACCAAGTAATAAGGAACATGCTTGCATAGGTACCACATCACAATCAACATAATCAGCATATGTAGAGATACTAAAATGCACACGAACAGTACGTGTTACCTTAACCTTGCCGCTGTTGTTGAACCATTGGATGTAGTAAGGATGTGGATGTGGTCTTGTGGTGAGAGAAAGCTTCTCCACCATCTCCATGCTAGCCAAATTGTTGCAGCTCCCTCCGTCTATTATGACGCGCACAGAACGTTCCTTCACAACTCCCTTGGTATGGAACAAATTGTGCCTCTGATTTTGCTTAGCTTGTGTGACCTGCACACTCAAAACACGTTGAGCAACTAAACATTCATACCTGTCAGCGTCTTCAGGAGCCATGTATTGCGTCTCATGATCAGAATCATCTCCACCATGTTCTTCACGTGTAATAAGAGCCAAAGTCTCCTCATCATAGTCACTAGCGGACTCATATCCACCATCCGCGGTAGCAATCATCACACGCGGAGATTTGCATTCTCTCGCATAATGACCTCCTCCCTTACAATGACGACAAATAATATCACTTGTGTGCCCTGTTGATGCCATGGAAGAAGAAGAACGCTGTGCAGGCCCCGCGGGTGCGCTCTTGGCAGATAATGGTGGTTGTGCCTGTTTTCTTGTATCACGGCTGGAGGTGGCAACGGATGGAGGTGCTGGTGCAGTTGAAGTAGAAGATGCACGTGGCGTCCATGATGAAGGTCGGCCTGCAGAAAAGTTAGTTCGCCCCAATGCTTGTCGATCCTGCACTTCACGTTCAGCTTTACAAGCAAGATGGAATAAACGAGTGATATTAGTATACTCCTTATAGTCTAGAATGGTCTGAATCTCTCTATTTAATCCACCCAGAAAACGTGCAAGCATAGCTTCATTCTCCTCAACAATACCACATCTAATCATGCCAGTTTGTAATTCCTGATAATATTCTTCTACAGAATTTTTCCCTTGTCTTAAACGCTGCAATTTTTGAAGCAATTCACGTTGATAATATGGTGGAACCCAACGCGTATGCATAGCAGTTTTCAAAGCAGCCCAAGTAGTTGGAATAGGATATAATCTACAATGTTCAGACCACCATACACATGCAAAACTAGTGAAAGCACAAACAGCAGCAGCAACTCGTCTCTCCTCAGGATATTGTAAACATGTAAATCGTTGTTCAGTTTCTAACTCCCAAGTAAGATATATATCAGGAACATATCTACCCTCAAATGGTGGAATATTCAATTTCAGTTTAGGAAGGGGAGGATGATGAGGACATCAATACCATTGTTACACCCACAGGCCCTGCTGCTATACATACTGGACCAATTACTAGAGCTCGCGCACGCCAACTAAATTACCAGGTACTTTCGTTTCTTGGTAATGATTCTAATGTTCATGAGAATATGATGCTGCCTAAATTGGATACATTTGTTTTGCTTACAAATGAAGGGCCTAGCTTGGAGAAGGATGAACATTGGAGCAAGAACAAGCATGGAGATGATGGCATGCGCAAGGGGAACAAGAACGGAGTTACAAGTGATGATTTTAGGACTTTGAAGCCACCATAATGGGTGCATGAAGCCTTGGACGAAATATACAAGATGCCACTTCATAAATTTCGTCCCGAGGCTATTTTAGGTGCTGCGTCACCTTATTATTGGGCCAGGCCCATGTAATTTCGAAATACATAAGTATAGGCTATTTTTAGAGTCCGTATGTGTGGGGAAACAAGAGATAGGGTTGATTTCGGACCCCTCCACCAAGGGCCACGAAATTTCCCCCCTCTTCCTCCATATATACAGCCCTTAGGGCATCGTTTAGACTTTGGGTTTTGTTTAGATTAAAAGTTCGCCATAGCTGCAACTTCGCGTACTTCGTTTGTGTTCAACGACCAGACAAAGGCGTCACAGAACCCCACCTTGATCAATAAAGCTTTCATCTTATATTCGCAATATCCAGATTGCAATCTTAGTTTCTTGCTTGTTCTTCGTTTGCTTGCAGGAAACAGACCCTCGTGGTCAGGTTGATCGTGCTCCGGCGTGGTCAATAACCTCTCGGAGTTGGTTTAGCGATTGCTAAGGCGCGACGTCCTCGCACGATCGTAGTCGGATCGTCAAAGTCGACTTCCACCAAAGCGAAATCCACCATCTCATCGAAAGACGGGACACCTTTGCCTCTATCAAGAGACGAGTTGCTGCTGCCGTTTGTGCTTTCACTAGTTTTGCATGTGTATGGTGGTCTGAACATTGTAGATTATATCCTATTCCAACTACTTGGGCTGCTTTGAAAACTGCTATGCGTACGCGTTGGGTTCCACCATATTATCAACGTGAATTGCTTCAAAAATTGCAGCGTTTAAGACAAGGGAAAAATTCTGTAGAAGAATATTATCAGGAATTACAAACTGGCATGATTAGATGTGGTATTGTTGAGGAGAATGAAGCTATGCTTGCACGTTTTCTGGGTGGATTAAATAGAGAGATTCAGACCATTCTAGACTATAAGGAGTATACTAATATCACTCGTTTATTCCATCTTGCTTGTAAAGCTGAACGTGAAGTGCAGGATCGACAAGCATTGGGGCGAACTAACTTTTCTGCAGGCCGACCTTCATCATGGACGCCACGTGCATCTTCTACTTCAACTGCACCAGCACCTCCATCCGTTGCCACCTCCAGCCGTGATACAAGAAAACAGGCACAACCACCATTATCTGCCAAGAGCGCACCCGCGGGGCCTGCACAGCGTTCTTCTTCTTCCATGGCATCAACAGGGCACACAAGTGATATTATTTGTCGTCATTGTAAGGGAGGAGGTCATTATGCGAGAGAATGCAAATCTCCGCGTGTGATGATTGCTACCGCGGATGGTGGATATGAGTCCGCTAGTGACTATGATGAGGAGACTTTGGCTCTTATTACACGTGAAGAACATGGTGGAGATGATTCTGATCATGAGACGCAATACATGGCTCCTGAAGACGCTGACAGGTATGAATGTTTAGTTGCTCAACGTGTTTTGAGTGTGCAGGTCACACAAGCTAAGCAAAATCAGAGGCACAATTTGTTCCATACCAAGGGAGTTGTGAAGGAACGTTCTGTGCGCGTCATAATAGACGGAGGGAGCTGCAACAATTTGGCTAGCATGGAGATGGTGGAGAAGCTTTCTCTCACCACAAGACCACATCCACATCCTTACTACATCCAATGGTTCAACAACAGCGGCAAGGTTAAGGTAACACGTACTGTTCGTGTGCATTTTAGTATCTCTACATATGCTGATTATGTTGATTGTGATGTGGTACCTATGCAAGCATGTTCCTTATTACTTGGTAGACCATGGCAATTTGATAAAAATTCTGTACACCATGGTAGAAACAATCACTATACTCTTGTTCATAAGGATAAAAATATTACTTTGCTTCCTATGACTCCTGATTCCATTTTGAAAGATGATATTAATAGAGCTAATAAAGCACAATAGGAGAAGAATAAGAGTGAAAATCAGATTGTGGCAAAAGAATTTGAGCAACAAATGAAGCCTAATAATAAACCATCTAGTGTTGCTTCTGAAATTAAATTGAAAAGTGCATGTTTATTTGCCACCAAATCTGATATTGATAGATTTCAGCAAATCTGTTTGCTATGCTTTTGTGTGCAAAGAGGCATTATTTTCATTCGAGGACGTGCCTTCCTCTTTGCCTCCTGCTGTCACTAACATTTTGCAGGAGTTCGCTGACGTTTTTCCACAAGACGTGCCACCGGGATTTGATAGAGGCAAAGGTGTCCCGTCTTTCAATGAGATGGTGGATTTCGCTTTGGTGGAAGTCGACTTTGACGATCCGACTACGAACGTGCGAGGACGTCGCGCCTTAGCAATCGCTAAACCAACTCCGAGAGGTTATTGACCACGCCGGAGCACGATCAACCTGACCACGAGGGTCTGTTTCCTGCGAGCAAACGAAGAACAAGCAAGAAACTAAGATTGCAATCTGGATATTGCGAATATAAGATGAAAGCTTTATTGATCAAGGTGGGGTTCTGTGACGCCTTTGTCTGGTCGTTGAACACAAACGAAGTACGCGAAGTTGCAGCTATGGCGAACTTTTAATCTAAACAAAACCCAAAGTCTAAACGATGCCCTAAGGGCTGTATATATGGAGGAAGAGGGGGGAATTTCGTGGCCCTTGGTGGAGGAGTCCGAAATCAACCCTATCTCTTGTTTCCCCACATATACGGACTCTAAAAATAGCCTATACTTATGTATTTCGAAATTACATGGGCCTGGCCCAATAATAAGGTGACGCAGCACCTAAAATAGCCTCGGGACGAAATTTATGAAGTGGCATCTTGTATATTTCGTCCAAGGCTTCATGCACCCATTATGGTGGCTTCAAAGTCCTGAAATCATCACTTGTAACTCCGTTCTTGTTCCCCTTGTGCATGCCATCATCTCCATGCTTGTTCTTGCTCCAATGTTCATCCTTCTCCAAGCTAGGCCCTTCATTTGTAAGCAAAACAAATGTATCCAATTTAGGCAGCATCATATTCTCATGAACATTAGAATCATTACCAAGAAACAAAAGTACCTGGTAATTTAGTTGGCGTGCACGGGCTCTAGTAATTGGTCCAGTATGTATAGCAGCAGGGGCTGTGGGTGTAACAATTGTATTGATGTCCTCATCAAGGATCGATGGTGATGATGATGGCAATGATTTCCCCCTCCCGGAGGGATATTTCCTCGGCAGAACAACTCCGCCGAAGCCCTAGATTGGTTCCGCCCAGGTTCCGCCTCGAGACGGTAGCGCTTCGTCCCGAAAGCTTCCTTACGATTTTTTCCAGGGCAAAAGACACCATATAGCAGAAGATGAGCATCAGGGGCCTGCCTGGTGGCCCACGAGGCAGGGGACGCGCCCAGGGGGTAGGGCGCGCCCTCCACCCTCGTGGGTGTTGGGTGGCCCCCCCCTCTGGTGCTTTCTTCGTCCAATATTTTTAATATATTCCAAAACTGACCTTCATGGAGTTTCAGGACTTTTGGAGTTGTGCAGAATAGGTCTCTAATATTTGCTCCTTTTCCAGCCCAGAATTCCAGCTGCTGGCATTCTCCCTCTTCGTGTAAACCTTGTAAAATAAGAGAGAAAAGGCATAAGTATTGTGACATAATGTGTAGTAATAGCCCATAATGCAATAAATATTGATATAAAAGCATGATGCAAAATGGACGTATCAACTCCCCAAAGCTTAGACCTCGCTTGTCCTCGAGCGAAAGACGATATCAAAAAATATGTCCATGTGTTTAGAGGTAGAGGTGTCGATAAAATAAAATACGGACATGAGGGCATCATGATCATTCTTAGAACAACAACATATATATTGTCATATGATTTCCTATGCTAAAGTAACAATCTTCCTAATGTAAAGTATGGATTAGAAACTTCATTGAAAACTAGCAAACTATAATCTCAGTCATTGAAGCAATTGCAATTTATCATACATCAGAAAGAGTCAATAATAGAGCTTTTCAGCAAGTCCACATACTCAACTATCATTTAGTCTTTCACAATTGCTAACACTCACGCGATACTTATGGGTATGAAGTTTCAATCTGACACAGAGAAAGATAGGGGCTTATAGTTTTGCCTCCCAACCTTTTACCTCAAGGGTAATCTCAACAATAATACTTTATGAAAACCTACATCCGAGCGGATATATCAGGATCTTTCCAACACATAGTGCTTGCCAAAGGATAAATTGTACAAAGGAAAGGTGAAGATCACCATGACTCTTGTATAAGGGTAGAAGGTAAAAATAAATGATAGGCCCTTCGTAGAGGGAAGCAGAGGTTTTCATGCGCTTTTATGGTTGGATGCACAAAATCTTAATGCAAAAGAACGTCACTTTATATTGCCACTTGTGATAAGCACCTTTATTATGCAGTCCGTCGCTTTTATTTCTTCCATATCACAGGCTTGTACAAATCTTATTTTCTCCACACTAATAGATCATACATATTTAGAGAGCAATTTTTATTGCTTGCACCGATGACAACTTACTTGAAGGGTCTTGCTTAATCCATAGGTAGGTATGGTGGACTCTCATGGCAAAACTGGATTTAGGGATGTTTGGAAGCACAAGTAGTCTCTCTACTTGGTGCAAAGAATTTGGCTAGCATGAGGAGGAAAGGCAAGCTCAACATGTTGGATGATCCATGACAATATACTTTATTCAGATATAAGAAAACATAACCCATTATGTTGTCTTCCTTGTCCAACATCAACTTTTTAGCATGTCATATTTTAATGAGTGCTCACAATCATAAAAGATGTCCAAGATAGTATATTTATATGTGAAAACCTTTCTTTCTTTATTACTTCCTATTAATTGCAACGATGACCAAAACTATGTTTGTCAACTCTCAACAACTTTTATTCATCATACTCCTTATATGTGAAGTCATTACTTTCCATAAGATCAATATGATCTCTTTATTTCTTTTTATTCTTTCTTTTTATTCCCTCAAGATCATAGCAAGATAACAAAAGCCCTCAACTCAAAACTAATCTTTATTATATATAGCTCATGGACTCGATTACATAGATAGGGATCAACACAAAACTCAAAGCTAGATCATACTAAACTTTATTCTACTAGATCAAGATATAACCAAAAGGATAAAACTAAGAAAAAAATAAAGATAGAAGTGTGATGGTGATACGATACTGGGGAACCTCCCCCAAACTTGGCAGTTGCCAAGGGGAGTGCCCATACCCATGTGTTTATGTCTCTTTCTTTGGAGGTGGTGATGATGGAGTTGTTGATGATGTAGGCTTGTCGTCCATCTTCCAAGGCATAGGATCACCATCATAGAAGGATGATCGGGTCTCCGGGATCCTCAAATCTACAGCCAAACTCATCCTCTTGAATCTATATTCATACTCACAATTTTGGTTTTGTAGGTCATAGATCTGGGCTTGGAGGTGCTCGATTTTCTCGTGAAGCTTGAAGATGGTCTCCCCAATGTTCTTGGCATCCAGCTTGTGGTTGTTGGTGAACTCCGCGATCATCATGTGGTTGGCGTTGAGTCCGCGTTCCACCATCCCTTGGCACTTGAAAACTTGATGCTCCATTGCTTCGAGTCTTGTCTCCACTCTTCTGGTCCTCCTTGGTCCCTCAACATCACAGATGTGTAGCACTCCCTCACGCATCTCAATGGTTTGAGGGTGTTGCAGCACCTCCGCGAGGTAAGGGTTGATGACCTTCTCGAAAAACTGTCCTTGGGGGCGCTTGAAGACGTCATGGTGATCTAGATCTGTCAAAAAAACAGCTCGAAACAAAAGCAGAGTATTTTGTCATGGTATGGTGGTAAAAACCTTCGGGAGATTATATAATGAATTTTTACAGCCCAAAAGAAGTATTGTGCAAGAAAACAGAGTCCAGAGGGCACACGAGGTGTCCACGATGCAGGGGGTGCGCCCAGGGGGGTAGGGCGCGTCTCCACCCTCGTGGATGCCTTGTGTCTCTTTCAGACTACTTACTTTCCTAATTTTTTAAATATTCCAAAACGGAGTTGCTATTAGAACTATTTTGGAGTCGGTTTACTTACTGTACCACATACCTATTCCTTTTCGGAGTCTGAAACGCTCTAGAAATTGTTCCTTATGTACTCCTCTGGGGTTACGGTGTCAATAACATTGGTTTCAACATTTATGGGATTACCTGAGATATAATGTTTGATTCTTTGACCGTTCACCACCTTCGGATTTGTGCCTCCGGCTTTGTTGATTTTTATGGCACCAGAACGATAGACCTCGATAATGTAAGGACCTTCCCATTTAGAGAGAAGTTTTCCTGCAAAAAATCTTAAACGATAGTTGTATAGAAAAACATAATCACCTACGTTAAACTCACGCTTTTGTATCCTTTTGTCATGCCATCTTTTAACTTTTTCTTTAAACAATTTGGTGTTCTCATAGGCCTGGGTTCTCCATTAATGAAGTGAGTTAATGTCAAATAGCCTCTTCTCACCGGCAAGTTTGGAATCATAATTGAGCTCTTTAATAGCCCAATATGCCTTATGTTCTAGTTCAAGAGGTAAGTGACATGCTTTTCCATAAACCATTATATACGGGGACATACCCATAGGATTTTTATATGCAGTTCTATAGGCCATAATGCATCATCAAGTTTCTTGGACCAATTCTTTCTAGATCTATTAACAGTCTTTTGCAAGATCAATTGAATCTCTCTATTACTCAATTCTACTTGACCACTAGACTGAGGGTGGTATGGAGATGCAATTCTATGATTAACATCGTACTTAGCAAGCATTTTACGAAAAGCACCATAAATAAAATGTGAACCACCATCAGTCATTAAATATCTAGGGGCTCCAAACCTCAGAAAAATAACTTCTTTAAGCATCTTAATAGAGGTGTTATGATCCACACTACTAGTTGGAATAGCTTCTACCCACTTAGTAACGTAATCAACAACAACTAAAATGTGTGTATACCCATTAGAGGAAGGAAAATGTCCCATATAATCAAAGCCCCAAACATCGAATGGTTCAATAACAAGTGAATAGTTCATAGGCATTTCTTGACGTCTACTAATATTACCAGTTCTTTGACATTCATCACAAGACAAGACAAACTTACGGGCATCTTTGAAGAGAGTAGGCCAATAAAAACCGAATTGCAATACCTTACGTGCAGTTCTATCTCCAGCATGGTGTCCTCCGTTAGCCTCGGAGTGACACTTGCGTAGGATCTGTTCCTGTTCATGCTCAGGTACACAATGTCTAATAACACCATCTACACCTTCTTTATAAAGGTGTGGGTCATCCCAGAAGTAATGTCTTAAATCATAGAAAAACTTTATCTTTTGTTGGTATGTGAAACTAGGTGGTATAAATTTTGCAACAATGTAATTAGCATAATCAACATACCATGGAGCAGTATGAGAAGCATTTATGATAGCTAATTGTTCATTAGGAAAGCTATCATCAATAGGTAGTGGGTCATCAAGAACATTTTCTAACCTAGACAAGTTGTCTGCAACAGGGTTCTCAGCTCCCTTTTTATAAATATAATGCAAATCAAATTCTTGTAGCAAGAGAACCCATCTAATAAGTCTAGGTTTAGCATCTTTCTTTTCCATAAGATATTTAATAGTAGCATGATCAGTGTGAACAGTTACTTTGGAATCAACAATATAAGGTCTGAACTTATCACAAGCGAACACAACTGCTAATTTTTTTTCCAGTAGTAGCATAATTTCTCTGGGCACTGTCTAGAGTTTTACTAGCATATTGGATAACATTTAGTTTCTTATCAACTCTTTGTCCTAGAACAGCACCTACAACATAATCACTAGCATCACACATAATTTCAATGGGTAAATTCCAATCAAGTGGTTGAACTATGGGTGCAGAAATCAAGGCTTCCTTAAGTATTTCAAATGCTTCTACACAATCATCATCAAAGACAAAAGGAACATCTTTTTGTAAGAGATTAGTCAGAGGCCTAGAAATTTTTGAGAAGTCTTTAATGAACCTCCTATAAAAACTGGCATGGCCAAGGAAACTTCTTATACCTTTGATGTCCTTAGGACACGTCATATTTTCAACAACATCAACTTTAGCTTTATCAACTCGGTGAGACCATAAAGTGTCACTTCTCCCAATTCAAGACAATATTAGTTTCTTCACATCTCTGCAAGACTCGATCAAGGTTGCTTAAGCAATCATCAAAAGAAATTATTATTCAATTTTTTATGCTTGGATTTCTCTCAATAATCGCTCCATGCTCGATATTTATTGTACTAGTTCTTTTATGATGAATACTATTGAATTCAGATGGGATTTATTGGAAAGAATTAAATGCAACTCTGAAGATTGGGAGCTCGAAGAAGGTAAGGAGTCAGGTATAACACCTAAATTTGATTGTGTTAAATCTTTTATGGATACCGATGCTTTTCGTGAATTTAGCACTAAATATGGACTTGACTCTGAGATAGTAGCTTCTTTCTGTGAATCATTTGCTACTCATGTTGATCTCCCTAAGGAGAAGTGGTTTAAATATTATCCTCCCATTAAAGTGAAAGTAGTAGAACCCATTAAAGTTGAAAAAAAGACTATCACTTATAATGTCGATCCTATTGTTCCTACTACTTATATTGAGAAACCACCTTTCCCTGTTAGAATAAAGGATCATGCTAAAGCTTCAACTGTGGTACGTAAGAGTAATGCTAGAACACCTACACCCCCTGAGCAAATTAAAGTTGAACCTAGTATTGCTATGGTTAAAGATCTCTTGGTCGATAATATTGATGGGCATGTTATTTACTTTTGTGATGAAGCCGCTAGAATTGCTAGACCTGATACTAAAAATAAACATAGACCTGTTGTTGGCATGCCTGTTGTTTCTGTTAAAATAGGAGATCATTGCTATCATGGCTTATGTGATATGGGTGCTAGTGTGAGTGCAATACCTTATACCTTATACAAAGAAATTATGCATGATATTACACCTGCTGAAATAGAAGATATTGATGTTACTATTAAGCTTACCAATAGAGATACTATTTCACCAATTGGGATTGTTAGAGATGTTGAAGTCTTGTGTGGGAAAATTAAATATCCTACTGATTTTCTTGTTCTTGCTTCCCCACAAGATGACTTTTGTCCCATTATATTTGGTAGACCCTTCTTGAACACTGTTAATGCTAAGATAGACTGCGAAAAAGATACTGTCACTGTTGGTTTAGGGGATATGTCTCATGATTTCAATTTTGCTAAATTTCATATACAACCCCATGATAAAGAATTGCCTAGTAAAGATGAAATTATTGGTCTTGCTTCTATTGCCGTGCCTCCTAATGATCCTTTAGAATAATATTTGCTAGATCATGAAAATGATATGTTTATGAATGAAAAAAGGGAAATAAATGAAGTATTCTTTAAACAGGGACCTATTTTGAAACACAACTTGCCAGTTGAAATCCTTGGGGATCCTCCTCCACCCAAGGGAGATCTCGTGTTTGAGCTTAAAAAATTACCTGATACATTGAAATACGCTTATCTTTATGAAAAGAAGATATATATTGTTATTATTAGTGATAACCTTTCAGAGCATGAAGAAGAGAAATGATTGAAAACTCTAAAGAAGCACCATGCTGCTATTGGATATACTCTTGATGATCTTAAGGGCATTAGTCCCACTCTATGCCACCACAAAATTAAGCTGGAGAAAGATGCTAAACCAGTTGTTGATCATCAACGATGGTTAAATCCTAAGATGAAAGAAGTGGTAAGAAATGAAATACTAAAGCTTCTGGAGGCAGGTATAATTTATCCTGTTGCTGATTGTCAGTAGGTAAGTCATGTCCATTGTGTCCCTAAGAAGGGAGGTATTACCGTAGTTCCTAATGATAAGGATGAATTGATCCCACAAAGAATTATTACAAGTTATAGAATGGTAATTGATTTCCGCAAATTAAATAAATCTACTAGAAAGGATCATTACCCTCTACCTTTTATTGATCAAATGTTAGAAATACTATCTAAACATACACATTTTTGCTTTCTAGATGGTTATTCTGGTTTCTCTCAAATACCTGTCAAAAGAGGATCAGGATAAGACCACTTTTACTTGCCCTTTCAGTACCTTTGCTTATAGACGTATGCTTTTTGGTTTATGCAATGCACCTGCTACCTTTCAAAGATGTATGACTGCTATATTCTCTAACTTTTGTGAAAAGATTGTTGAGGTTTTCATGGATGATTTCTCTATGTATGGAGTTCTTTTGATGATTGCTTAAGCAACCTTGATCGAGTCTTGCAGAGATGTGAAGAAACTAATATTGTCTTGAATTGGGAGAAGTGCCACTTTATGGTTAATGAAGTGTCTTGGGGCATAAAATTTCTGAAAAATTTGTGAAAGCATGATGCAAAATGGACGTATCACTCGGTGAGACCGAAATAATTGCAATAGGCAACAGAGAATTGGCAAGGCCATCTCGGAGAGACCGAGATTCGTATCGGTGTGACTGAACTGTTTAGGGTTTCTGGTAGTGGCTATGTCATATGAACTCGGTGGCTCCGGATGGAGTGGATCGATGGGGCCGAGTTGGAGTTTAGGGCTTTGACACATTTGGAATGAAAAAGTGGTTGAGGGCTTTGGAGCAATATCACTAAGCATTTGAGCAAGCAAGCCATTAAGCAACACCTCATCCCCTTTTAATAGTATTGGCTTTCCTACGGACTCAATGTGATCTTGGATCACTAAAATAGAAATGAAGAGTCTTGAGCTTTTGCCAATATGTGCCCTTAGCATTTTGAAGGGGTTCCACATTCTCTTGTCCTTTCCACGCCATTGTTGAACTTGTCTGAAATACACTAGATAAAAGCATTAGTCCAACAAGAGATATTTTGACATTAATTATCAAAATCACCCAGGGAGCACTTGTGCTTTCAGTTCGGGTTACCGTGTGAGACGGGAGCCACATACTCAAATTGCATTATGGGTGATTGCGTGATGCGATCTACCCCGAACTATTGTGTGAGACAGTATGTCCAGCTATTAGAGTAGACCACTACTAAAATAGGGCAAAGTTATTTTCTGCAAAGAGCCTTGAACCCCATATAGGTGAACATGCTTTCGAGTGAACCGTGAATTTGCCAATACAGTAAATGTATTGACCCTTGGGGCTGCAACGTATAACACTGCATGTTTACCGTATTGAAGGGAAGGTACGAAGTAGAGTTATGATGCTATGCTCAACTCTTGCCTGTGAGTAGATGGATGCCACAAGACGAGAATATTATCTCCGCTGCATGATTGTATTGTAAGCTATCCCATGGGCTAAGCATGTGTGTTTTGTAAAGCATTGGATCCACGATGTAATACTATGACATGTGATGTATTGTTGGTATTACACCGTCGACTCTATTGTCAGCTATTAATTCAGGGGCTGACATAGAAAGTACAAAGATTTGGGGCCCTCATCAAGGACCGGGTCGTGGCAACCCTATACAAAACTATGGATCATTGCGCGTCACTCTGCAGAAAATCCTTTATTCTGAGAGTCTATGTTATTGCTGTTGAACCACTAGAATATGTATATCAATGTGACAACTCACGAGCAGTTAGCTAGTGGTTCTCAATGTGATGTGTAATGCTTAATGCTTGTTCAAATATATCGGTTAGATAAGACATGCTACGCCGTGGCTATGACTGCGTGTCACCTGGTAACCTTATCGCTCGAACAAAAAGTTACCACAAAAAGCTATGCAATAAAACAGCTCTTTGCCTTTGGTTGACAAATGTTTACAATGAAATATCGATGCATGTGTTTCTGCTGAGACGGACCGAAGGGGACACAACAATGACAAATGTTTACAACTAAGTACGTAATCCCTCCGTCCGTGAATAAGTGTACATCTACCTAAATCAAAGTTTTAAAATTTTGACCAATTTTATAGAAAAGAGTAGTAGCATAGATGACATTAAATTGGTACATTATGAAACTACATTTCAAAACAAATCTAATGATATTAATTTAGTGCCATAAATGCTGCTATTTTTTATAAAGTTGGTCAAAATTTTAAACTTCAACTTAAGACAAAACCTATATGTACCCTTATGGGAGAGTAACTTTTGCGTGTGTACTCAGCCAAACAGTCCCGTCCTTTCTACCTTTGTGCCCCGTGAATCCGCATCGTTCGAGCAAGTCCAGCCCCGTGCGCGAGTGGTGTTTGTCGTCTGGAACCCTCGTGACCTCCTAATCCCATCCGAAATCCTCACTTTGTCTTAAGCCAAATAAAAATAAAATCAGTCCTCCCGATTCCCATTTGCCCCCCGCTCGATCCAGCGCTGCCGAATTCGTGCCGAGCTTGGGGTGCTGCCGATTGAGTTCTGATCCGGCGGCGTGCGGCGTTGGAGTGCCCCTGGTTCGGAAGCGGCGAGGGCCATGCGAATTGAGTCTCTGCTGTGCTGAGCATGAAGGGTGGGAGAGCTAAAGGCCTGGGTGATGGGATCGCCGGAGGGGCGCCTCGTTGAGTTGTTGGGAGCAGTCAAGTCGCGGATGCCGCGGCGGGGAGAGCACTCGCCGCCGCCTGCGCCGAAGGCTGCTGCTGCTGCCGATGTGCTACAGGCGCAGCCGCATGACTTGTCCAGAGACTTCTGGATGCCGGACCAAAGTTGCCGGGTGTGTTACGACTGCGATGCCCAGTTCACCATCCTTAATCGGCGTCACCACTGCCGCCACTGCGGCCGCGTGTTCTGTGCCCGTTGCACGGCCAACTCTGTGCCCCGCTCGCCGGGCGACGCGGCGCGGGAGGACATCGAGCGGATCAGGGTCTGCAACTACTGCTTCAAGCGCTGGCTGGAGGAGGAGGCGGCCACTCGGAGGGATGTGGCGCAGCTGTCGAGCCCGTCGCCGTCGGCCACGAGTGCGGGGAACGAAAAGTCATGTTCCACCGGGCGTAGCAGCACGGTGACCAACGGCCAGTTGTTGTCTTACGCGAATGTCAGCTGCACTGACTCTGCATCACGGTCGGTGGGCAGCGAGGGCAACTGCGGCGAGCTCGATGCTTCTCTGGAGTTGCAGCATGCTGTGATGGAGCCGGATGGGGCCATGGAGCATGCGGCTTATGTGGACAATTCGCCTGATCCATTCAACTTCTGCTTGAATAGGTATTCCTTTTTAGGCTTCTGGCTTTGTTAGCCAACGAAATCAGCTACGCTAACTTTTTTCTCAAGGAAATTAAACTACACTAACTTCATACATTATCGTTGACAAACGACAAACAAAGATTGTTTGAGTTAGTTGTCCAATCAGTAGCCGAGACCATACTTCTGAGGTATGATACCTGTGTTGCTGGATAGGGCTAGATGCAGTTACTTATTTGGCCAAATATTTTTCCTTTTGGATGCAATTCCCAGTACCTGAATTCTTTTGTTACTGTATATTGGAGAGTTTGCCCACTAACATCGCTTTACATGCCTAAAATGGAACTCCTGTGTTGTTTGAATATAGGATTTCTTTGAATAATACTTGGTCAAATTTAAAATACAGTTGTTTTTGGCTATTCATATGGGGTTTGCTTTATTATAGTGTGCCACATAAATAGATTCACGATAAGCAATGTGACATAAGCACACCTGAAATTCATAAGTGTTTTCTGTAGAGAACACAAAATTTCATAAGCTGTTCACTGTTGGTTAACTAACAAAGGGTGGCTGGAATCAGTTGCACTGTTGATCATCACCATCCTGAAACCAAGTTGGCACAGATTGAAATTACTGTTTGATTAGTTCCTTTTATGCTTTTCATTCTCGTTGACTTAAACCGGCACCGTGCTCATGCTCCTTTGTGCCATTGATAGCATGGTAGCAAGAAGCAGTGAAAATGCTTGACATAATCGTAGTATATGGTTACTTTATGATAAGCAGGATGTGATGAATTTACAAGATGATAAGGTCTCCAGATCTTGGATAAGTTTACTTGTTTAAGTTCTGTTCTCAGGGAGTAAGAAGTACTCCGCGGAGGAATTATCATTCAAACTCAACAAAAGAAAGGAAGACTGTATTTCAAAATTGTTAGTTGGATCCCTGTGACTAATTCAACATTTATTTTCTTCTACTAGGAGTGATGATGAAGATGACGACTACACAATTTTCCGCTCTGATTCGGAAGTACACCACCTACAAAACTCTGATGAGTACAATGGGCCTATGTGTTTTGATGATCATCAAGTTGTTTGCAATGATGCTGCTAAAGATTCTGCATCACCAAGAAAAGATACAGCAACCTTAGTTAATTCTGAGGGAATGGATAAGACTGGTGATCATATCATTGATAATGCTGAGGAGTGCAATGCTCGATCTTCTTCGTTGTATGGCATGGAAGTGCTAGAAAATGAACTTGTGGATTTTGAAAACAATAGCTCACTTTGGCTACCTCCAGAAGCCGAGGATGAAGAGGATGACCATGATGGTGCTCCATGTGATGATGAGGAGGGAGAGGATGCCACAGGAGAATGGGGTTATCTACGCTCAAACAGCTTCAGCAGTGGACATTGTCGAAGTAGAGATAAATCTGCTGAGGAACACAAGAAAGCCATGAAAGATATTGTTGATGGGCATTTTCGGGCATTGGTGGCCCAACTTCTTCAAGCTGAAAAGATAGAATTGGGTGATAAAATTGGCAATGAGAGTTGGCTAGATATAGTTACCTCCTTGTCTTGGGAAGCCGCATCTCTTTTGAGACCAGATACCAGCAAAGGAGGACGTATGGACCCTGGTGGCTATGTAAAGGTGAAATGCTTGGCTTGTGGCCGTCCAAGTGACAGGTGAACAGATTCACTCTTCCATGTATCACTTCACATAATCTGGTGGTTTTTACTTGTTTATGTGTTTTAGCATTCATTTGCTTAATGCTTTATGAAGTTCTCATATCAATATGGCACTACTTTATAATGTAAATAACATATAGTGCTACTGCTGGTAACCTTGGCTTTTCAAGTTATAAAAAAAAGGGCAGCCCGGTGCATGTAGCTCCCGCTTGCACAGGGTCCAGGGAAGGGTCCGACTACTTTGGGTCTATTGTACGTAGCCTTTCCCTACATTTCTGCAAGAGGCTGTTTCCAGGACTTGAACCCGTGACCTCATGGTCACAAGGCAGCAGCTTTACCACTGCGCCAAGGCAGCAGCTTTTCAAGTTATAGCACTTGAGATTTCATCGTTTCTTTCCTTTCTGTGCATTTCCTTAGTGCTGCAGGCAAGAACTTAATTGTTTTTGTGTCTGGTTGTAAACTTCTTCATTTCCAGCTTGGTTGTAAGAGGAGTTGTTTGTAAGAAGAATGTTGCTCATCGGCGCATGTCAACAAAGAAGGAAAAGCCACGAATCCTAATTCTTGGTGGTGCACTTGAATATCAGCGTGTATCGAATTTGCTTTCAAGTTTTGATACCTTACTGCAGCAGGTACTACCCACGATTATGTTTTCATGCATAAATTGTAAAACCAAAGTGCATTGAGAGTGTGGTATAGATTGATCGTTGCTGATGGCGATCATTTTCATGCCTTTTTGTATTCTAGGAAACGGATTATCTGAAAATGGCAGTTGTAAAGATCAAAGCGCACCAACCAAGTGTTGTATTGGTAGAGAAATCTGTGTCTCGTTATGCTCAGGATTTGTTTCTGGAGAAAAACATTTCACTTGTTTTGAATATCAGAAGACCACTTCTGGAACGGATATCCCGTTGCACTGGTGCTCAGATAGTTCCCTCTATTGATTATCTGTCATCCCAAAAGCTCGGGAATTGTGACTTATTCCATGTGGAGAAGTATATTGAAGAGCATGGGACTGCTGGAGAAGGTGGGAAGAAAATGCTGAAGACCCTTATGTTTTTTGAAGGCTGTCCAAAGCCCTTGGGTTTTACAGTAAGTGTTCTGTTGTTGACTTAGTTATAACACTTGGGGTCCTGTCTAAGTATATCTAATTCTGCAGATCTTGCTAAAAGGAGCTAATGGGGATGAGTTGAAAAAAGTGAAGCATGTTGTGCAATATGGAGTCTTCGCAGCCTATCACTTGGCTCTTGAAACATCTTTTCTTGTAGATGAAGGTGCAACCCTGCCAGAACTCCCTCTTAAGTCGCCGATTATTGTTGCTTTGCCGGACAAACCTTCCAGTGCTGATAGATCCATTTCAACGATACCTATTTTGCAAATGCCTACTATTTCATCACCCAACAACAACCTGCAAGCATTTGATATTCAAAAGGATGACTTTACATTCAATGGTTTTAAAATGATGGACCAAATGGCTGCAGCATCCTTCCCTGATAGCAAATGCTGGGAAAGATTGGGAGTTGGTTCTACCCAAGCATCATCAGTTCAAATCAATGACCAAACTGGAGACATTGGCTGTTTGCTTGGTATGGACCCTCAATCATATAATGATCCTCTGGTTCAGCAGTCGAGAATTTCATTCTGCCAGTGTCCTGCTTGTACTAGAGATGTTGGCAGCAAAATGAAATTTGAAGAACTCCAGCCTGAAACCAATAGACATCCACTGGCTAATGGCCTGAGTGTGTTGCCTGCTCATCCTGCAAATTTGGTGGCTGCTGAAAGTGATCTTTCATTTGCCCATAACGCCAACAATGGTGCCAAGGTAGCGGCTAAGCCATCTGCTCCTCTCAACTTACAAGTTTCTTATAATAATGTCAGTTCAAATGACGGTTCAATAGTAAAAAGGGATGAAATTCCAGCATCCCCTGCCGACAACCAGAGTATATTAGTTTCTCTGTCCTCGCGTTGTGTTTGGAAAGAAGCTATATGTGAGCGGCCACACCTTCTTCGCATAAAATATTATGGTAACTTTGACAAACCTTTAGGCAGGTTTTTGCGTGACCAGCTATTTGATCAGGTTAGACCAAGGTCTTTGAAACTATACTTGTTTCATAGTTTTTATATCTCACATAACTTCTACATTTTGTTTTAGAGCAATTGTTGTCTCTCTTGTGAGCTGGCACCAGAGGCCCATGTTTATTGCTATGTTCACCCCCAAGGCAGCTTAACAATATCAGTGCGGAAACTCATAGTGAAGTTACCTGGTGAACATGATGGTAAAATCTGGATGTGGCATAGATGCTTACGCTGTCCGCGCGATAAAGGGCTCCCTCCAGCAACTAAAAGAGTAGTGATGTCTGATGCTGCCTGGGGCTTATCTTTTGGTAAATTTTTGGAACTTAGTTTTTCAAATCATGCAGCAGCAAGTAGGGTAGCCAGCTGTGGTCATTCTCTTCACAGGGACTGCCTTCGTTTTTATGGGTATATCCTCATCTCCATTCCACTTTATCAATTTGGCAAAAATCATGTCTTAAATGTTTGAATTTCAGTTTCGGTGAAATGGTTGCTTGCTTCCGATACGCATCAATCAAGGTTCACTCAGTCTATTTGCCTCCGTCGAAACTTGATTTTACTTCCCAGCATCAGGAATGGGTAGAGCAAGAAGCAAATGAGGTAGCAAGTTTAATTTTATTAGCTCACTTACGAGGTAATTACTGTGTGATGCTAATAGTCAAATGTCTCAGGTGGTTGATTCAGCTGAACTCCTGTTCACTGAAGTACTGAATGCACTCCATCAAATTTCAGAGAAAAGGCCAATTACAGGCTCTTTTGATGGCAACATGAAGATCCTTGAGTTAAGACAAAACATAGTAGAGTTGGAAGATATCCTACAAGCAGAGAAGGTTGATTTCACGGTAAATTTGTTTTACTATTTTTATCTAGTGATTTGTTAAGAAACCATTGTCACACAAAGCTCTGTAAAAAAAAAAAGCTAAACTGAATGTAGTATTCTGATTATTGGAGCATTCACCTTCAGGAGTCACTAAAGAATCTACTGAAAAGGGAAATCAGAAAGGGGCAGTTATTCATTGATATTCTTGAAGTTAACAAACTAAGGAGGCAGCTACTATTTCTTTGTTACTTGTGGGATCAACGCCTAAGTTTCATAGCAACCTCAGGTGGCAAGTATTGCGCTGCTCTTGGAAGTCTACGAGTTGGAAGTAATAATTCTGAAATCAATGATCGATCAGCTGATACCAATACAAACACAAAGTTGGAGAAGAACTCAAAGGGCACCGATTCAAATGCACTTTACGCTGGTGATGAGGGGACCAACCAGCATGATCAATCTAATGAAACTTGCTCGAGAAATACTGAAGAGTTGAATGGTGCTGAAGATACAATAGTTGAAATAAATCATGCAAATAGCGCTAATGTCAGGGGTCATTTAGATCATCAAGGATCGATTAACGGCGTTCGTAGGGTTTCTTCTGAAGGTCAGTTCCCAGTAGCTACTGACATTTCAGATAAACTGGGTGCAAAATGGAGAGGTGAGGATGGATCTGCTCCTGATGCAAGCCTGGTGAAACCACTAGCTCTGTTAGAAGGTACAGCTGCTGATGTGAAAAAACAAGCAAAGGCAGTACCACGCCACACTTCTGCATCTGTCAGGTCTGGGGATACAGTAGAAGACTTGCTAAGCTGCCTTAAAATGCCATACATGACATTTTATAATTCATTGAACACAAACTCTGGCACAGCACCGACATTTGGAACCTTGGCCGACTACAATCCTGTATACATTTCATTGTTTCGCGATCTATCACAGCAAGGTGGAGCAAGACTTTTTCTGCCAACTGGAGCTAATGATGTTGTTATCCCGGTATTTGATGATGAACCGACTAGTATTATTTCTTATGCACTTGTTTCACCTGTGTATCACTTTCAAATGTCAGTTGAGAGCAATCAAAATAAAGACAGTGCAGATTCTACACTTTCGTTGCCTGTTTATGATTCAGGAAATTTTAACCTGTTCCATTTATTTGAGGATTTTGGATCCTCTGATGATTTTGCTTCATCGATATCTTCCAGTAGAGGGTCCTTTGCTCCTGATCTACTGCACTCCAGAGTTTCTTTTCAAGATGGTGGGCCACTTGGGAAAGTTAAATACACTGTGACATGCTATTATGCAAAAAGCTTTGAAGAACTCAGAAGGTCTTGTTGTCCATCGGAGCTTGATTATTTAAGATCTATCAGTCGATGCAAGAAATGGGGAGCACAAGGTGGCAAAAGTAATGTGTTCTTTGCAAAATCTCTGGATGATAGATTTATTATAAAGCAGGTCACAAAAACAGAGCTTGAATCATTCCTTCAGTTCGGCCCAGATTATTTTAAGTATTTGTCAGAGTCCATAAGCACTGGAAGCCCTACATGCCTTGCAAAGATTCTGGGAATCTATCAGGTATGTTCGTCTCACCTTCTTTAATCTCCTGTTTATATATGTTTATTAGCAGTGGTATTCCACATTAAGTATGGGGAAGAAACTTCTTGTAAGATTAGTGGCAATGGTCACTAAGTGGAATTTTGCTTCGAAACAATGTTGTTTCTATCGTGCATGACATATTGCAGTCTTTCAAGTGAAGCCAAATATTGGAGTACTTCATTTAGGGTAGAGGTACAAATAATAGTTTTTCTATGTATGCAAGTTATCTTTCCCACTTCTAAAGATTTGAGTTGGTGGTGAGTTCACTCACCCTCCATCTCCTACCTCTGTGGGACCCACCACATTAAAATAATAACAATCTCCAACATACCAGCTGGCTTTCTGCATTAAAAAAAACTTCCTCTGGACCGCCGCTCTCCCCAATCGTCATCTTCTATCCAATCTAAGACGCTCCACCACCACCATCCACCTGTGCATAGCAGCGACGGCTGCTTCCCTAGAACAATTCCACAGGTCAGGTTGGGCACGAGCCGGAATCGGATCGAGCAGCCAAAATCTAACCGACGACGGGCAGGGCCGGGGCTCAGCTCGGTGCTATGGCGAACCCCAATACGAGGGCGAGGCTTGTACCGACCAACTCTTTGCCGGTTGGCTCGCCGGCCCTGGAGGCGCTGTTCAATGCTAGGTAGGCCTAGGATGCGGCGGCTTTGGGAACGTGGTCGTGGAGGTGGAGCATCGGAGCGTCCGAGAGGCATGCTCGTGGAGGAGAAGCACCACACGGCGGCGACCCCGGTCGAGGGCACACCCTAACCACGAGCAGCATGGGAGCTTGGCCACTGCGCGTGTGTGCTTGGTGAACGACGATAGAGGGATCGGAGGTTGCGGTGCATGTGCTCGGCAACGACGGCGTGCCGGTCTGGTCGGCCACCGTCGTTGGCGCGGGGGGCCAGGGTGTGCAGTTGCAGTTGCAGTGCATAGCGAGGATCCAAGGAAAGGACGAAGAGGGCGAGACGCCGTGGTGCTTCTCCACCTCTATCCCCGGCGACGTTGTTCAATGCTAGGTAGGCCCAGGATGCGGCGGCGTTGGGAACGTGGTCGTGGAGGTGGAGCACCGGCGCGTTCGGGAGGCGTGGTCGTGGAGGAGAAGCATCACAGCAGCGAGCCCGGTCTATATTGCGGACACCCCGACCACGAGCAGCAAGAGAGCTTGGCGACCGCGCGTGCGTGCGCTGGGCGAACAACTGCATATGAATCGGAGGGTGCGGGCACCGGCGTGCGTATATGTGCTCGGCAACAACTACATGGCGGTGTGGCCGGCCACCGGCGTGGGAACGGTGGGCCGGGGTCTGCAGCCGCAGTGCATGGCGGGGATCCGAGGACAGGACGACGTCGTCGGGGATGGATACAGGATGCGTGCGTGCAGCATGCGTACGCTAGCAGCGGCAACACGGTGGATGGACGCATGCGAGCGTACGTTGTTGTATTTTATTAGAAAATCGCGTACATAATGGGGCTCCTCTTATTAATTCCCTCCTCTCACTTGGATGGGTTGAGCTCTTCCAAAAAAATAGATTTTTTTTTAGAATTCCTAAAAAACAGATGGGTTGGGTTCAGAAGAGAGCCTTGCAGCTGAACTGGGCCAAAACTGGCTCTACCTGGTTGTGCTTGAGGCCTATTTTGCCGTCTCAGCTAGGCCTTTTGCCCTAAAAAAAAGGCTAGGCCTCTTATCCTTTCGGGCAGAGTTAGAGCCAGCCCGACAGGAAGCCCGGCCCGTCCAGCCTTTTAGAGGAAATATAACAATAAAAACCACAAGGGGAGCGTCGTCATTCTAGGCGACAACGACCAACGCATCATGGATGGGGAGTGCTTCACGAAGCAGTTTTGTCTCTATGCAGGACGACATCGGGAAGTAGGTCCACCAGTGTGTAGGCTCAACAATATTGGTGAGCACTGCAGAGGTAGTGGGCAGGCGGCGGCCAGCACGGGCACCCGACATAGGGAGGCATCCTGCACATCGGCCTTGGCTGCGGTCGTCCGTGCGAGCATAGCACGGAAGTCACACCCGAGCTCCTCTAGAGCCATAATGCCGTATAGCATTTTGCTACTCAGTGAGCAGCGAGCATTATATCTTATTCACAGCGGTCATGACCATGACGGTGGAGGCCATGAGGACCACCACGCTCAATGCATCAGATGGATAGATGCAACCCCCCCAACCCCCACCCCTCTCCTTGAAAATAAATAATATTTGCAATCATCGAAATTCCAATTCATTGACTCTTCATGGTGGCAAGTTGACCATATATCATGCACTCTTGATGGTAACTTCCATGTGTCTTTGCTTATTATCTGACGCCTTTCATTAACATGCTTTATCTCTCTTCCTTTTTCTCATTGCATATTTTTTTTAATCTCCCTGTGCAACCTAGGGTGGCAAATGATGTGAAATATTATGTTGGACACGGAATCTTTGATATGTTTACACATTTATTATCTCATCTACCATCCTCGAGTTCTTTTAACTACATTCAAACATCACATTTGGTAGGCTGCAACTTGGCTTATGTTGATACCAAGTCCGTTCAAACCTATAAGCGTGGGTTTTTAAGAATGTTGTCAATGGGGCATATCATTTTAAATGGGATAAAATAAACATGCAACAAGATCTCAAATGTTGATTTGAATGTACTACAGTTCTAAACTTCGACATTAAAAACATAGGAGAAAAATAAAAATGATAATGTGATATGCAACAAGTAAACATATCATTAGTGTTTTGGCCTACCTTGCAAAGTAGAATAATGATGTGTATGCTAGCATTAGTTGAAATGTCCACTAATACATGTGATAAGAAAGGGAATATCCAGTTGTTTCTTCTGTAACTTTAGAAGGTCTTGATTAAAAATATAACAGTGTGGCTAAATTATTTTTGGCTCTACTTCCATGTTGTTCCGTAGCGTAGCACGGGCATTTTACTAGTTTGATGTGCAGTCTCAGTATAGCCTAGGTCTCTTTACATAGTCGTATTAGTTTAAATTTCCTTGTACCACAAACTAATGTACTAGGTCTCTTTACATGTGTATATATTTGCCCCATGGGCTATGCAATACAACTAAGCTGCTCCAATAACAGTCTCCAGAGAAAAGGATTACATTTTCGTTCCGAGGCTCTCCATTTTATACATGGGTATGATCATTTGTGTTAGGAAATATGCAACTTATATTTCCTGGGGGGCAAGGGCCAGTATATATACACATGTACAGGTGGTAAATATGCAGAAAATCCCTATACAATGTGGAAAATACACATGCTATATATGGAACATAATATAACTATCATATGGGTTACAGGAGCAAAAGTCTCATCGTAATCACAATCATGCTCCTGCTGGCCATGAGCCACAGGACAAGCTTTGTAGTGCTCAAGAGAATCATCAGAGCGAGTCTTAACCTTGTAGACCCTACAAGTGATGGGACGAACACGGGGATGAAGAGAAATGAGATCCCACATGCCGGTGCGCTCAAGAGGAACAGTCTCCTTTGCCATCGCAAGCTGCCATTCGGGGTGAACAATAGCATCAGAATAAGAAGTGGGCTCAAGAACAGCGGCGCCAGCGCTTGGAAGGCCAAGGTGGTCAACAGGCGGAAGCGGAGAAGGACGCAAGCCATAAGTAGGCTGAGTCGCTGAGATGAGGAAGATGGCACACGAGAAGTAAATGGCGCATCAGTAGACTTATTCACAACATGCGGACGACGAGTATAAATGTGAGGAAAAGATGGAAGAATACGAGGAGGAATCACCGGGATAGTCTCAGGTGATAGAGACGGGGAAGCCACCGGGGGTGAAGGTACGTAATCCTGTGATAAGTGAGGTGAGGAAACAATAGGAGATGGTGGCAGAGGATCTGCAGTAGTCGAAGAAGCAGGAGCAGTAGGACGGATGGGAAAGGACTCAACAAGAGTGATAGGAGTATCGGGAAAAGTGAGGAAAGAGATATCCTTCGCTGAAAAGGTCGAAGAAGATGGACGCGGGTAGAAAGGATGAGACTCATCAAAAGTCACAACCTGAGAAATACGCATCCGACGACCAACAAGACCCCAACAAATATGCAACTTGTATTTTCTGGGGGCCAAAGGCCAGCATATATATACATGTACAGGTGGTAAATATGCGGAAAACCCCTCATACAATGGGGAAAATATTCAGGCTATACATGGAACATAATGTAACTAACAATTTGAACTTTTAGATGAATATATGATAGTTTCTGGGATCTGGTAATTTTGCTGGTGGGTTGGGATCAAAAAGATTCTCCAGTTTTAGAATCATGCATATATTATACATAAAACCATTCCCCTGCATTTTTCACATAGCTCACATTGGGGCATCTAGTAATTAGTAATGAGGTATATTAGTTGCGCTTCATATTGATTTTGTTAGTCTTTTTGGTTAAATAAATATATGTTATGCACCTACGACAATTTTATTTGATCTAGTATGTGCTTCCTTGAACACGCCTTCGGAGATCTTGCAACCTGCAAGTCGTGTCCGCAGGAAGTTTTGCAACTTTGGGACTGGATTAAACTCTCAAATAATGTATGATATGGTTGGGCAGTACTAGAAATGGTATGCTTTTGCTGGAGTTCATTGAGCCAATGACCCAAAATTATAGGCGTAGCTTTTTCTTTTCTATGGTAGGGTTGGGTAGTACTAAAAATGGTATGCTTTTGCTTAGGTTACAATTAAGCATCTGAAAGGTGGCAAGGAATCAAAAATGGATTTGCTTGTGATGGAAAATCTCTTATTTGGACGGAATATTACGAGGCTTTATGATCTCAAGGGATCTTCAAGGTCAAGGTATAATGCAGACTCCAGCAGGAACAAGGTCCTGCTTGACCAGAACTTAATTGAGGCAATGCCAACGTCGCCAATTTTTGTCGGGAACAAGGCGAAGCGCCTTCTTGAAAGAGCTGTTTGGAACGACACTTCTTTTCTAGCAGTAAGTTCTGATCAATGCATTACTTATGTTCATAAAGACAAAGAAAATGTAAGTCATAGGATAACTTCCACCGTGATTTATACAACTTGATACTAGATTTTTTCTTCTTCTATAAAACATGTGTCACATGTGTATATCATGTGATCACATGAGATCTCATGTGACCATCTCATGCATCTCATCAAATGACCACAAGAAACATGCATCTCATGCTGGCATGAATATACTCTGTCAGGATTTGTGATTTACACCAATAACATTGTAGCAGGCACTAGGCAACATGTTAGACACTGCGTGGACAGGGGACGTGAGATATGTACAATATACTCCCTCCGGTTCTTTTTAGTCTGCATATAAGTTTTGTCTCAAGTCAAAGTATCCCTACTTTGACCAAACTTATAGAAAAAAGTATCAATACTCACAATTTCAAATGAATATGGGTAGATTCATTATAAAATGTAGTTTCATAGTATATGTGTTTGGTATTATAGATGTTGATACCTTTTAATAGAAATTTGGTCAAACTTTGCAAAGTTTGACTTGACACAAATATAATACGCGGAGTGAAAAGGACCGGAGGGAGTAGAACTATTATCAAACTGACACTGATACCAAACATATGTATAAACATGAGTTATCAACTGATTCTGATGGCTTTCTTTCAGGGAATTGATGTAATGGATTATTCCTTGCTTGTGGGTGTTGATGAGGAGAAACATGAGCTTGTCCTGGGAATAATTGATTTCATGAGGCAGTATACATGGGACAAGCACCTTGAAACATGGGTCAAATCTTCTGGCATTCTAGGTGGGCCTAAGAATGCCGCTCCAACTGTTGTCTCACCGATGCAGTACAAGAAGCGGTTTAGGAAAGCAATGTCTGCTTATTTTATTGTGATTCCTGAGCAATGGATGCCTGCAATAATCAATCCAGACCAGTCCTCGTCAAATATTTGTGAAGACGATTCTCAAAATGCTTCACCAGAGTAGCATGGCGCTCGGTGTGTTAATGATGGATGGGGGTTGCCGGATTTGGTCCTACTGCAGTCATGAGAAATGATTAATTTGGTACTCGGCCGGCATTGAAATGATCTTCAGGCTGGGCACTGTATTCTCCTGTGGTCATTTGCACAGATCAGATTGCACTCGCCGGTTTCCATCTAATATAAAAAGAAACCATCACATGTGTATATTCTTGCGACTGCAATTGTGATTAGTTTTGCCTGTGTTGCCTATATGGTACATATATCAAGTGTAAGTGCCTTCTCGTGTCTTGTAGGTGGTTTTCATTTTGGCTAGATGTGAACAGAAATTTGGGCCTTTTTCTTTTGCACAAGTGGTTGTTGTGTGTCTGTTGATTTTTAGAGGGGCTATCGCCGTCTGTGGTGTATATAATAACAAAATAAAAGTCGAGTTAGTGCTAATGCCCCGTGTCAAGATTCCTATGCCAACAAGCTGTGGAGAACATATACACGTCAGAACATGGCTCCGCGGGAGGCCAAAATCACTGTTTTGACCATTTTCATTGACGCGGAGCATCCCACCCGGGGGCCCGAAATCACGATTTTAACCTTTTTCATTGATGCGGCGTATCCCATGGTCATCCCCATGGACCATTCTACATCTTCCACGACATCACTTGGACCAATGACAAGAGCTCATGCGAGAGCTATCAAAAATGAGGTTAACTCTTTTTGTTGAGCTTTCCTTTGACTCACTTGAGACATGACTACTACCTCAAACGAAGATGCTTTGTGTGCATCATTCTACATCTCTCACGACATCACTTGGACCAATGACAAGAGCTCGTGCGAGAGCTATCAAAAATAAGGTTAACTCTCTCCTTGTTGAGCTCCCCTTTGACCCACTTGAGACATGGCTACTACCTCAAATGAAAATGCTTTGTGTGCTTAGGTGGTATCAAAGAAGCAACCAAGGAGAAGTTACGGTGCAAGTTAGACATCAAGAGCATGAAGAGAATCTGGCCAGCCCAGAAATCCGGTACAACCGCCCATGTACCGCCCAACTACCGTCCGGACGGTACAACCGCTTGACTACCGCCCAACAATCGGCCCAGGTTCTGTGACCGAGCGGTGCAAGGCTGGTACAGCACCGGTTTATCCCGTAACAGCCAAAAGACCGGTACAATCGCTCCTACCACCGGTACAACCGCTACTCCCTTCCGCGAACACCTCGAGGAACCAGCACCTGAGCTCCTAGCGGTACAATCGCCCCCATGACCGGTACTACCGCCTGCCTGCGCGCAATGAGAGGGGTTTCACCCCATGTATCCCCCACTTACCCCTTGGACTATATATACTTGTCCCTAGTTCCGTATTAGCGTTAGCAAAGGATTAGCTCATTTGAGATAGAGCTTTGCTCATCCATCCGGATCTACTCCATCGAGAGAGACCGCTCCCTCTTCGGAGAAGATCCATC
The DNA here is from genome assembly GCF_002162155.2 of Triticum dicoccoides. Classification (NCBI taxonomy): domain Eukaryota; kingdom Viridiplantae; phylum Streptophyta; class Magnoliopsida; order Poales; family Poaceae; genus Triticum; species Triticum dicoccoides. The sequence continues at coordinate 349,393,435 of NC_041393.1, read as the reverse complement.
TTGGATTCAAGACCCCTCACGGGAAGACCCTCAAGACCTCCTCACGGAGAACAACTTGCTACTTGTATCGTCACTTATTGATCATGGATCGTGTACCTCTTTGTGTTTCGAGGATCTAGCACTTGTGTAATCGAATCTTGTTGGTTTGAGTGTTTTCTCTCCTCGTGTTCTCCCTCGTGTTCTTCGTGTTCTTGGTAGGATCCACTCCAATCGTGAAAGATCGGACATCTAGGGTTTCACCCTATATCATCTTGGATCAGAGCAAGGTTGATCACGAATTTGGAGCCCCTACCCCCTTGTTTTCTAGCCTATTTTGTTGTGTTCTTCCCCAATTTTGAAAATCCCCACCAAAAATAGCCCATTTTTTTGTGATTTGTTGATTTTGATCCATGGATTTGCTTGGTTTTGAGTGGATCTAGCATCTCCCCAAGTTTCCCCATCTTTCATCCACAAAATCTCTCCAGTTGTGCCCCCAAAATCATCCATTTCCGCCCCAAATCCATCCCGGTCCAGGTCTGAAAATTTTCCCGACAAAAGCAGTACAACCGCCCCATCAAGGCGGTACAACCGCTCCACCATCCCCTGATACTTCTGCCAACCCAAAACTGGAACCCCAAGACACTCCAGGAGCGGTACAATCGCCCACCCAAGCGGTACAACCGCCCCTCCCAGTTTCATCCTGGGCCGATTTCCAGTTTTGACCATAACTAATTCATCCGGACTCGGATTTTAATGTTCTTTAGCTTGTTTTGAAGCTACTGACATCCCACAGACCACAAAAATACTTCCAACACCATTAGACACCATCAAATTTTCCGAACTTTGGCATCTTTGCCTAGGGCTTTCACTACATCATCCGCTATACCACCACCAACTTCCGCAACTTAACCCATTTTGTTTCCCATAGCATTTGTGGTTGTTTGAGTTGTGATTTGAGTCTCCGAAGGTGTTTCGGCTACTTAGGGACGGTTTCTTCTTCATCAACCACCACCACCGCATTCCGCTACCACCATTTGACTTTGGTTTTGAGAATTTGAGTTGTGGTTCATCGTTTCCTAGGGTGTTTAGGCTAACTAGGAATGGTTCAACATCGACATCACCACCGCTCATCTTCGCCATAGACGGTAACTTCTACGACATCTTTGTTTACTCCTTGTCATTACATTGATAACCCCATAGCCCATTTTGCGCACCTTACCTATCAAGACTAGCCATTTGAGTATTGCCGGCAACGTTACTTGTGCACATTAGTGATCATAGCTCCCATTGCATACATACTGATAGAGGCAAAGGTGTCCCGTCTTTCGATGAGATGGTGGATTTCGCTTTGGTGGAAGTCGACTTTGACGATCCGACTACGAACGTGCGAGGACGTCGCGCCTTAGCAATCGCTAAACCAACTCCGAGAGGTTATTGACCACGCCGGAGCACGATCAACCTGACCACGAGGGTCTGTTTCCTGCGAGCAAACGAAGAACAAGCAAGAAACTAAGATTGCAATCTGGATATTGCGAATATAAGATGAAAGCTTTATTGATCAAGGTGGGGTTCTGTGACGCCTTTGTCTGGTCGTTGAACACAAACGAAGTACGCGAAGTTGCAGCTATGGCGAACTTTTAATCTAAACAAAACCCAAAGTCTAAACGATGCCCTAAGGGCTGTATATATGGAGGAAGAGGGGGGAATTTCGTGGCCCTTGGTGGAGGGGTCCGAAATCAACCCTATCTCTTGTTTCCCGACACATACGGACTCTAAAAATAGCCTATACTTATGTATTTCGAAATTACATGGGCCTGGCCCAATAATAAGGTGACGCAGCACCTAAAATAGCCTCGGGACGAAATTTATGAAGTGGCATCTTGTATATTTCGTCCAAGGCTTCATGCACCCATTATGGTGGCTTCAAAGTCCTGAAATCATCACTTGTAACTCCGTTCTTGTTCCCCTTGCGCATGCCATCATCTCCATGCTTGTTCTTGCTCCAATGTTCATCCTTCTCCAAGCTAGGCCCTTCATTTGTAAGCAAAACAAATGTATCCAATTTAGGCAGCATCATATTCTCATGAACATTAGAATCATTACCAAGAAACGAAAGTACCTGGTAATTTAGTTGGCGTGCACGAGCTCTAGTAATTGGTCCAGTATGTATAGCAGCAGGGGCTGTGGGTGTAACAATTGTATTGATGTCCTCATCAGGAAGTGCACCTTTTGCACCGACCGAGTATCTTTTCTTGGCTATGTTGTTACTCCACAGGGAATTGAAGTTGATAAAGCCAAGATTGAAGCTATTGAGAGTTGGCCACAGCCCAAAACGGTCACACAAGTGAGGAGTTTTCTTGGCCTCGCTGGATTCTATAGGCGTTTTGTGAGAGATTTCAGCACCATTGCTGCACCTCTTAATGAGCTTACAAAGAAAGATGTGCCTTTTCTTTGGGGTACCGCACAGGAAGAAGCCTTCACGGTATTGAAAGATAAGTTGACACATGCTCCTTTACTCCAACTTCCTGATTTTAATAAGACTTTTGAGCTTGAATGTGATGCTAGTGGAATTGGATTAGGAGGTGTGTTATTACAAGATGGCAAACCTGTTGCATACTTTTCTGAAAAATTGAGTGGGCCTAGTCTGAATTATTCTACTTATGATAAAGAATTATATGCTCTTGTTCGGACTTTAGAAACATGGCAACATTATTTATGGCCCAAAGAATTTGTTATACATTCTGATCATGAATCTTTGAAACATATTAAAACTCAAGCTAAACTGAATCGTAGACATGCTAAATGGGTTGAATTCATTGAGACTTTCCCTTATGTCATTAAACACAAGAAGGGAAAAGAAAATGTTATTGCTGATGCATTGTCTCGTCGCTATACTATGCTTTCACAACTTGACTTCAAAATATTTGGTTTGGAGACCATCAAAGATCAATATGTGCATGATGCTGATTTTAAAGATGTAATGCAGAATTGTAAAGAAGGAAGAATGTGGAACAAGTTTGTCGTTAACGATGGATTTGTGTTTCGTGCTAACGAGCTATGCATTCCAGCTAGCTCCGTTCGTCTTTTGTTGTTGCAGGAAGCGCATGGAGGAGGATTAATGGGACATTTTGGCGTGAAGAAGACGGAGGACGTACTTGCTACACATTTCTTTTGGCCAAAGATGAGACGGGATGTTGAGCGTTTTATTGCTCGATGCACTACATGTCAAAAAGCTAAGTCACGACTCAATCCTCATGGTTTATATATGCCTTTGCCTGTACCTAGTGTTCCTTGGGAGGATATATCTATGGACTTTGTTTTAGGTTTACCTCGAACAAAGAAGGGGAGGGATAGCATATTTGTTGTCGTGGATAGATTCTCAAAAATGGCACACTTTATACCATGTCATAAAAGTGATGATGCTGTTAATGTTGCTGATTTGTTCTTTCGTGAAATTATTCGCTTGCATGGTGTGCCAAATACTATTGTTTCATATCGTGATACTAAATTTCTTAGCCACTTTTGGAGATGTTTATGGGCTAAGTTGGGGACTAAACTGCTTTTTAGTACTACTTGTCACCCCCAAACTGATGGACAAACTGAAGTAGTCAATAGAACGTTGTCTACTATGCTTAGGGCTGTTTTGAAGAATAATAAGAAAATGTGGGAGGAATGCTTGCCTCATATTGAATTTGCTTATAATCGTTCATTGCATTCTACTACTAAGATGTGCCCTTTTGAAGTTGTGTATGGTTTCCTACCTCGTGCACCTATTGATTTGTTGCCTCTTCCATCTTCGGAGAAGGTTAATTTTGATGCTAAACAACGTGCTGAATTGATTTTAAAAATGCATGAGTTAACTAAGGAAAACATTGAGAGTATGAATGCTAAATATAAACTTGCTGGAGATAAGGGTAGAAAACATGTTGTGTTTGCACCTGGAGATCTTGTTTGGTTACATTTGCGTAAGGATAGATTTCCTGATTTGCGAAATCAAAGCTAATGCCACGTGCTGATGGTCCCTTTAAGGTGTTAGAGAAAATAAATGATAATGCATATAAACTTGAGCTGCCTGCAGATTTTGGGGTTAGTCCCACTTTTAACATTGCAGATTTGAAGCCTTATTTGGGTGGGGAAGATGAACTTCCGTCGAGGACAACTTCATTTCAAGAAGGGGAGGATGATGAGGACATCAATACAATTGTTACACCCACAGCCCCCGCTGCTATACATACTGGACCAATTACTAGAGCTCGTGCACGCCAACTAAATTACCAGGTACTTTCGTTTCTTGGTAATGATTCTAATGTTCATGAGAATATGATGCTGCCTAAATTGGATACATTTGTTTTGCTTACAAATGAAGGGCCTAGCTTGGAGAAGGATGAACATTGGAGCAAGAACAAGCATGGAGATGATGGCATGCGCAAGGGGAACAAGAACGGAGTTACAAGTGATGATTTCAGGACTTTGAAGCCACCATAATGGGTGCATGAAGCCTTGGACGAAATATACAAGATGCCACTTCCTAAATTTCGTCCCGAGGCTATTTTAGGTGCTGCGTCACCTTATTATTGGGCCAGGCCCATGTAATTTCGAAATACATAAGTATAGGCCATTTTTAGAGTCCGTATGTGTGGGGAAACAAGAGATAGGGTTGATTTCGGACCCCTCCACCAAGGGCCACGAAATTCCCCCCTCTTCCTCCATATATACAGCCCTTAGGGCATCGTTTAGACTTTGGGTTTTGTTTAGATTAAAAGTTCGCCATAGCTGCAACTTCGCGTACTTCGTTTGTGTTCAACGACCAGACAAAGGCGTCACAGAACCCCACCTTGATCAATAAAGCTTTCATCTTATATTCGCAATATCCAGATTGCAATCTTAGTTTCTTGCTTGTTCTTCGTTTGCTCGCAGGAAACAGACCCTCGTGGTCAGGTTGATCGTGCTCCGGCGTGGTCAATAACCTCTCGGAGTTGGTTTAGCGATTGCTAAGGCGCGACGTCCTCACACGTTCGTAGTCGGATCGTCAAAGTCGACTTCCACCAAAGCGAAATCCACCATCTCATCGAAAGACGGGACACCTTTGCCTCTATCATCTTTCAATACCGTGAAGGCTTCTTCCTGTGCGGTACCCCAAACAAAAGGCACATCCTTCTTTGTAAGCTCGTTGAATGGTGCAGCAATGGTGCTGAAATCTCTCACAAAACGCCTATAGAATCCAGCGAGGCCAAGAAAACTCCTCACTTGTGTGACCGTTTTGGGCTGCGGCCAACTCTCAATAGCTTCAATCTTGGCTTTGTCAACTTCAATTCCCTGTGGAGTAACAACATAGCCAAGAAAAGATACTCGGTCGGTGCAAAAGGTGCACTTCCCAAGGTTACCAAACAAACGTGCATCACGTAGAGCAATAAAAACAGCACGTAAATGTTCCAAATGTTCTTCCAAAGATCTGCTATAAATCAGTATATCATCAAAATAGACTACCACAAATCGTCCAATGAAAGCACGTAAAACTTCGTTCATTAGTCTCATGAAAGTACTAGGCGCATTAGTTAACCCAAAAGGCATGACTAACCACTCATATAATCCAAACTTAGTTTTAAATGCTGTTTTCCATTCATCTCCCAATTTCATACGAATTTGATGGTATCCACTACGCAAATCAACTTTGGAGAATATTGTAGAGCCACTCAATTCATCAAGCATATCATCTAGCCTAGGAATAGGATGACGATAACGAATAAATATTATTAATGCCTCTACAATCAACACACATACGTGATGTACCATCCTTTTTCGGCACTAGAATAATAGGAACAGCACAAGGACTAAGGGATTCGCGTATATAACCTTTGTCGAGAAGCTCTTGTACTTGACGCATAATCTCCTTCGTCTCCTCTGGATTGGTACGGTATGGTGCACGGTTTGGCAGTGAAGCACCGGGAATTAAGTCAATCTGATGCTCAATCCCTCGAATAGGCGGTAATCCCGATGGCACGTCTTGTGGAAAGACGTCAGCGAACTCCTGCAAAATGTTAGTGACAGCAGGAGGCAAAGAGGAAGGCACGTCCTCGAATGAAAATAATGCCTCTTTGCACACAAAAGCATAGCAAACAGATTTGCTGAAATCTAGCTCATCAATATCAGATTTGGTGGCAAATAAACATGCACTTTTCAATTTAATTTCAGAAGCAACACTAGATGGTTTATGATTAGGCTTCATTTGTTGCTCAAATTCTTTTGCCACAATTTGATTTTCACTCTTATTCGTCTCCTGTTTTGCTTTATTAGCTCTATTAATATCATCTTTCAAAATGGAATCAGGAGTCATAGGAAGCAAAGTAATATTTTTATCCTTATGAACAAGAGTATAGTGATTGTTTCTACCATGGTGTACAGAATTTTTATCAAATTGCCAAGGTCTACCAAGTAATAAGGAACATGCTTGCATAGGTACCACATCACAATCAACATAATCAGCATATGTAGAGATACTAAAATGCACACGAACAGTACGTGTTACCTTAACCTTGCCGCTGTTGTTGAACCATTGGATGTAGTAAGGCTGTGGATGTGGTCTTGTGGTGAGAGAAAGCTTCTCCACCATCTCCGTGCTAGCCAAGTTGTTGCAGCTCCCTCCGTCTATTATGACGCGCACAGAACGTTCCTTCACAACTCCCTTGGTATGGAACAAATTGTGCCTTTGATTTTGCTCAGCTTGTGTGACCTGCACACTCAAAACACGTTGAGCAACTAAACATTCATACCTGTCAGCGTCTTCAGGAGCCATGTATTGCATCTCATGATCAGAATCATCTCCACCATGTTCTTCACGTGTAATAAGAGCCAATGTCTCCTCATCATAGTCACTAGCGGACTCATATCCACCATCCGCGGTAGCAATCATCACACGCGGAGATTTGCATTCCCTCGCATAATGACCTCCTCCCTTACAACGACGACAAATAATATCACTTGTGTGCCCTGTTGATGCCATGGAAGAAGAAGAACGCTGTGCAGGCCCCGCAGGTGCGCTCCTGGCAGATAATGGTGGTTGTGCCTGTTTTCTTGTATCACGGCTGGAGGTGGCACCGGATGGAGGTGCTGGTGCAGTTGAAGTAGAAGATGCACGTGGTGTCCATGATGAAGGTCGGCCTGCAGAAAAGTTAGTTCGCCCCAATGCTTGTCGATCCTGCACTTCACGTTCAGCTTTACAAGCAAGATGGAATAAACGAGTGATATTAGTATACTCCTTATAGTCTAGAATGGTCTGAATCTCTCTATTTAATCCACCCAGAAAACGTGCAAGCATAGCTTCATTCTCCTCAACAATACCACATCTAATCATGCCAGTTTGTAATTCCTGATAATATTCTTCTACAGAATTTTTCCCTTGTCTTAAACGCTGCAATTTTTGAAGCAATTCACGTTGATAATATGGTGGAACCCAACGCGTACGCATAATAGTTTTCAAAGCAGCCCAAGTAGTTGGAATAGGATACAATCTACAATGTTCAGACCACCATACACATGCAAAACTAGTGAAAGCACAAACAGCAGCAGCAACTCGTCTCTCCTCAGGATATTGTAAACATGTAAATCGTTGTTCAGTTTCTAACTCCCAAGTAAGATATATATCAGGAACATATCTACCCTCAAATGGTGGAATATTCAATTTCAGTTTAGGAATATGGAAATCATCTCGTACCTGAGGTGGTGGTGCAGGCCTACCATTACGAATATATACCTGAGGTCGACCTGCTGGTGGTGGTACAGGTGGCTGCACGTAGTGTTGATTTTGATCAACCTCATCCTCATAATCTCCCACATAATCATCCTCCTCCGCATCAGCAGCAGGAGCCACAGAAGTATCAACAGCAGCACCAACAGTTTGGCCAAACGCAAGAGGAACACGGCTTGCTCGGCGGAGGTCTGCTTCGCGACGTGGAGGTAGTCGTTGTTGTTGTTGTTGGAGAGGTGCGTTAGGTGCAGCGGGTGGTGGTGGTGGAAGACGCGCGAGCAATTCATTAAACTTGTTATCAAGCTTTGTTTCGAACGTCTTCTCAAGGCCAGTGATCTTCTCCATGGCCTCTTCAAAATTGTTCAGCACATCTTGCACCTGTTCAGTCATCAGTTGCTGAAACTTATCATGAAGCTCCTTGTTCGATAAATTCTCCCAGTCAATCTCATCGGCTTGTGATCCTGGCATGGTTAGCAGCAATAGAAACACACAAGAATATGATCCTACAGACTACGAACAAGTGGTGGTGGTGGGTGTCACAAATCCGTCAAGCAAATCTCAAATTCTTACCAGTTCTTACCCAGCAGCAAGCGGTGATCGGCAACCGTTGTAGTCAAAAACTCTCAAAGCTTGGATAGAGCGATTACCAGGGAGAGTCAAACGCACGACGTAGATGTATGTGGAGCTGGGAAGGCTTATAATATGGTAGCAAAAAGGGTCAGCAATAATCAATTCAGAGATGCAAAGTTGAATAAACGCTCAACGACGGTACTGTGCTGGTCCTAGGCTAGACTGTGCTAGAGACGCGAGCCTAGAACACTAACAAAATCACGGCGCGGCACGTAAACAAGGGAAAAGCACACTCTGGATTTTTTTTTCGCTCTTTTTTTTTTTGCGAAAAATCACTATAATGGCGAGTGTCTCAAAACTCTTCTTAGCTCAAACTGACAGGATGGGCACGAAATTTTTCCGACCAATTTTTTTTTTGACTGCCCGGACCCAAAAACTGGAAACGGGTCAAAAAAAACTTCCTATAATGGCACCTGTCTCAAAACACTCAGAAACACCTAAAAATAGGATAGCCAGAAAATTTTTCGAAAAATGCGTTTTCGAAAAATTTTGGGCCTAAACGGAGCGTGGCTACCCGACTCTTTTTTTTTTTCCGAAACCTACTCCGGCAAGGAAACACGAATCGGAAACTAGATGGATCTCGAAAACAACCCTAATAAGCAAGGAACTCGGATTGGTGGTGGATATATGGTGGTGGTATATGGCAGCGGTGGTGGTAGCGGTGGTAGTATATGGATATGGATCGGTGGTGGTATATGGACACGGATTGGTGGTAGATGGCAGGGGCGTTGATGATGGTGCGGCGGCGGCGTGACAACTTATGACCAGAACTCGAAACTCTAAAAGACTAGACTCTAAGACCAGCAACTAGACACGACGATGCAACCGCAAATTCAACAAAGCAAAACCCTAAAAAGATTATGCAAAGGCTCAGATTGGTTCGGATATGATGAACTAACCCTGATTTTTTTTGTGGCTTTTTCGTGGACTATAGGTATGAAGAACAGACTCGATCTAAACTACGAAAAACTGTAAAATCTCACCGAGCAACCTGGAAATCTGATACCACTTGATAGAGGCAAAGGTGTCCCGTCTTTCGATGAGATGGTGGATTTCGCTTTGGTGGAAGTCGACTTTGACGATCCGACTACGAACGTGCGAGGACGTCGCGCCTTAGCAATCGCTAAACCAACTCCGAGAGGTTATTGACCACGCCGGAGCACGATCAACCTGACCACGAGGGTCTGTTTCCTGCGAGCAAACGAAGAACAAGCAAGAAACTAAGATTGCAATCTGGATATTGCGAATATAAGATGAAAGCTTTATTGATCAAGGTGGGGTTCTGTGACGCCTTTGTCTGGTCGTTGAACACAAACGAAGTACGCGAAGTTGCAGCTATGGCGAACTTTTAATCTAAACAAAACCCGAAGTCTAAACGATGCCCTAAGGGCTATATATATGGAGGAAGAGGGGGGAATTTCGTGGCCCTTGGTGGAGGGGTCCGAAATCAACCCTATCTCTTGTTTCCCCACACATACGGACTCTAAAAATAGCCTATACTTATGTATTTCGAAATTACATGGGCCTGGCCCAATAATAAGGTGACGCAGCACCTAAAATAGCCTCGGGACGAAATTTATGAAGTGGCATCTTGTATATTTCGTCCAAGGCTTCATGCACCCATTATGGTGGCTTCAAAGTCCTGAAATCATCACTTGTAACTCCGTTCTTGTTTCCCTTGCGCATGCCATCATCTCCATGCTTGTTCTTGCTCCAATGTTCATCCTTCTCCAAGCTAGGCCCTTCATTTGTAAGCAAAACAAATGTATCCAATTTAGGCAGCATCATATTCTCATGAACATTAGAATCATTACAAAGAAACGAAAGTACCTGGTAATTTAGTTGGCGTGCACGAGCTCTAGTAATTGGTCCAGTATGTATAGCAGCAGGGCCTGTGGGTGTAACAATTGTATTGATGTCCTCATCACCTTTGCCTCTATCAAAGATAAGTTGACACATGCTCCTTTACTCCAACTTCCTGATTTTAATAAGAGTTTTGAGCTTGAATGTGATGCTAGTGGAATTGGATTAGGAGGTGTGTTATTACAAGATGGCAAACCTGTTGCATACTTTTCTGAAAAATTGAGTGGGCCTAGTCTGAATTATTCTACTTATGATAAAGAATTATATGCTCTTGTTCGGACTTTAGAAACATGGCAACATTATTTATGGCCCAAAGAATTTGTTATACATTCTGATCATGAATCTTTGAAACATATTAAAAGTCAAGCTAAACTGAATCGTAGACATGCTAAATGGGTTGAATTCATTGAGACTTTCCCTTATGTCATTAAACACAAGAAGGGAAAAGAAAATGTTATTGCTGATGCATTGTCTCGTCGCTATACTATGCTTTCACAACTTGACTTCAAAATATTTGGTTTGGAGACCATCAAAGATCAATATGTGCATGATGCTGATTTTAAGGATGTAATGCAGAATTGTAAAGAAGGACGAATGTGGAACAAGTTTGTCGTTAACGATGGATTTGTGTTTCGTGCTAACAAGCTATGCATTCCAGCTAGCTCCGTTCGTCTTTTGTTGTTGCAGGAAGCGCATGGAGGAGGATTAATGGGACATTTTGGCGTGAAGAAGACGGAGGACGTACTTGCTACACATTTCTTTTGGCCAAAGATGAGACGGGATGTTGAGCGTTTTATTGCTCGATGCACTACATGTCAAAAAGCTAAGTCACGACTCAATCCTCATGGTTTATATATGCCTTTGCCTGTACCTAGTGTTCCTTGGGAGGATATATCTATGGACTTTGTTTTAGGTTTACCTCGAACAAAGAAGGGGAGGGATAGCATATTTGTTGTCGTGGATAGATTCTCAAAAATGGCACACTTTATACCATGTCATAAAAGTGATGATGCTGTTAATGTTGCTGATTTGTTCTTTCGTGAAATTATTCGCTTGCATGGTGTGCCAAATACTATTGTTTCATATCGTGATACTAAATTTCTTAGCCACTTTTGGAGATGTTTATGGGCTAAGTTGGGGACTAAACTGCTTTTTAGTACTACTTGTCACCCCCAAACTGATGGACAAACTGAAGTAGTCAATAGAACGTTGTCTACTATGCTTAGGGCTGTTTTGAAGAATAATAAGAAAATGTGGGAGGAATGCTTGCCTCATATTGAATTTGCTTATAATCGTTCATTGCATTCTACTACTAAGATGTGCCCTTTTGAAGTTGTGTATGGTTTCCTACCTCGTGCACCTATTGATTTGTTGCCTCTTCCATCTTCGGAGAAGGTTAATTTTGATGCTAAACAACGTGCTGAATTGATTTTAAAAATGCATGAGTTAACTAAGGAAAACATTGAGCGTATGAATGCTAAATATAAACTTGCTGGAGATAAGGGTAGAAAACATGTTGTGTTTGCACCTGGAGATCTTGTTTGGTTACATTTGTGATAGAGGCAAAGGTGTCCCGTCTTTCGATGAGATGGTGGATTTCGCTTTGGTGGAAGTCGACTTTGACGATCCGACTACGAACGTGCGAGGACGTCGCGCCTTAGCAATCGCTAAACCAACTCCGAGAGGTTATTGACCACGCCGGAGCACGATCAACCTGACCACGAGGGTCTGTTTCCTGCGAGCAAATGAAGAACAAGCAAGAAACTGAGATTGCAATCTGGATATTGCGAATATAAGATGAAAGCTTTATTGATCAAGGTGGGGTTCTGTGACGCCTTTGTCTGGTCGTTGAACACAAACGAAATACGCGAAGTTGCAGCTATGGCGAACTTTTAATCTAAACAAAACCCAAAGTCTAAACGATGCCCTAAGGGCTGTATATATGGAGGAAGAGGGGGGGAATTTCGTGGCCCTTGGTGGAGGAGTCCGAAATCAACCCTATCTCTTGTTTCCCCACACATACGGACTCTAAAAATAGCCTATACTTATGTATTTCGAAATTACATGGGCCTGGCCCAATAATAAGGTGACGCAGCACCTAAAATAGCCTCGGGACGAAATTTATGAAGTGGCATCTTGTATATTTCGTCCAAGGCTTCATGCACCCATTATGGTGGCTTCAAAGTCCTGAAATCATCACTTGTAACTCCGTTCTTGTTCCCCTTGCGCATGCCATCATCTCCATGCTTGTTCTTGCTCCAATGTTCATCCTTCTCCAAGCTAGGCCCTTCATTTGTAAGCAAAACAAATGTATCCAATTTAGGCAGCATCATATTCTCATGAACATTAGAATCATTACCAAGAAACGAAAGTACCTGGTAATTTAGTTGGCGTGCACGAGCTCTAGTAATTGGTCCAGTATGTATAGCAGCAGGGGCTGTGGGTGTAACAATTGTATTGATGTCCTCATCACATACCATATCATATTGGTACATATCTTGGTATCATATCTTGCGTCACAAGGTTGTCATAGCATATACACAATTGCTCTTGGTTCGTGAAGTTCTGCATGAGAAATAGCTCAAAAGAGAAAGAGCCAAACAAGCTTTTAAGCAAAAGGAAAAGATAAGCAAAGAGCTTAAGCAAGAACCATAGCATCAAACTACATTAAGATTGTCATACTCAATCATCTTGGATCATATCACCGGAACACCATACATATAACATACTTGGGATAGAAGTCATTGCACTTTGCTAAGTAGGTTGTGCACAAGTCTCGTATCCGCCTATTGTGCAATCGTGCTAGTGTCTCTCTAGAGTTGTGCAACAAGAGCATTTTCCGTGGATTCCACATTTTCCGCTCAATTTTGGTTTGCACAACCCCACTTATCTATTTGCATGTGTGTTTCCGTGTACCACTATTTGCTTGGTCTACTTGTTACATTTGCGAATTTGGGAACCTTCTTCAACATTAATGAGTCTCACTAACAATTGCATAAATTTGTGCCACCATCCTAACCGAGCTCCACCATAAGCTTTTACTTGTGTAGGTGTGAGAATCGACAAGAATTGGTACCAATTGTGCTATTTCCTTGTTAATCATTGATCCATCTTCAACATCGGTCAAGGTACATTTTGTATAAGTTCTTCTCTTTCTCCCACTCACATATTTGCTTGGAATGATGGATAAGCCAAGTTCTTCTACCAACCCACTCTTCATCGAGCAAGACGACGACATGAACTCCTACGTCACCAAGAGCCACCTCTTTGGTGCACAGTGAGCTTTGCATCAAGAACAACAAGCAATGAGCGACCGCATCGACCATCTCGCCACCGACTTGCGACTCTCCGAGCAACGAATAAGAGACTAATTCGACAACAAGCTTGACACACACAAACAAGAGAACGATTCAAGAATTGGCGAGATTCGTGCCCTGTCGGTAAACCGCTCTTCTACCACTTCGTCCTACTCAAGATGGAGCCACTCGAGTCGACCCTCCGACGACACCATCTCCAACTCAAGTACACCGACATCAAACACTGTACGTCGAGTCGCACGCCAAGACCGTCAAGCTAACCGCAATCCTCTTCATGGAGCCGATTCTCTAGAGCAACTCCTAGCGCAAGAACATCGACACCGTCAAAATCAAGCTACCTTTGCGCAAGCACAAGAAAGGCAACGCCAACGCCAACAAGAAGAGGAAGAGTGAGCGCGACAACACCAAGACGAACAAGATGCCGAGGCACAACATCAAGAACAACAACGACATGAAGCTCAAGCACTTGAGGTGCAACGGGCCCTCCGAGAATCAATTCGAGCCGTAGCCATGCGCAACCGGCATACTCGTGAGCAACAAGAAGCGCTTCGTGAAGAAGTTCAAGAGAGGAACTATCAAGCAAGAGTACATCGACAAGTCCCACAAGCTCGACAAGAACCTCAAGTTCGTCAAGAGAAACATGAAGTTGACAATCCTCCACGCCAAGAGCAACATGAGGTTGACAACCCTCCACGTCAAGGGCGTCATCATCACCCTCGACCCCAACACAATGAAGAGCAACGCTACGGCAAGCTCAAGTTCACCATGCCCAAGTTCACCAGAAGCAATGATCCCGAGGAGTACCTTTCATGGGCATTGAAGGTCGACAAGATCTTTCGTTTGCACAACTATGAGGAAGAGGAGAAGATCGCCATGGCATCCCTTGAGTTCCAAGACTATGTACTCATATGGTGGGAGCAAGTCCTTGAGTGCCTAGAGGCAAGAGGTGAACCACCCATCACCACATGGGATCAAATGAAGGATGTCATGAGAGCACACTTTGTGCCAACATACTACAACCGCGACCTCTTCAAGAAACTCCAACTCGCCAAGCAAGGAACAAAGAGCGTTGAAGAATACTACAAGGAAAATGGAGATTGCCATGATAAGAGCCAATGTCACGGAAGACGATGAGCAAACTATGGACCGTTTCTTGAATGGACTCAATCATCCTATCAAGAAGATTGCCGACTTCCAACCCTACTCCAACCTCATCGAGCTAGTGCATCAAGCTACCAAAGCGGAACATCAAGTGCAAGATGACTTCAAGTACGCCAAGTACTCTTCCAAGAGCTACGGCTTCTCCAACAACCAAGCTTCAACGACTCCTACCTCGACAAAAGCTTCACCAAGCAACGACGGCAAGTCAAATTACAAGAAGACTTTGACAACTTTAAGTCATTCTCCTACTACAAGCAACTTCAAGCCAAGGGCTTCGTCATCTACTATAATCGATGAGACCATCAAGATAAGTTCAATCAAGTGTTTCACATGCAGCGGTCGAGGCCACAAGTCCTTCGAGTGCACTAACAAGCGCACCATGATCCTCAACAACGACAAAACCTATGACTCCATGAGTGAAGAGGAAATGGAAGCCCTTGAGCAAGTGGCCATGCACCGGCAAGTGAACGAAGATGAAGATGATCAAGTCTTTTGTGATGAAGATTCAAGCCCCACACATGTTGTCTCCAAGGTTTTGACTCTTCAACATCAACAAGACGAAGAACAAAGATGCCATATCTTCCACACCAAGGCTGACATCAATGGAAGGTCCGTGAAGGTCATCATCGATGGAGGGAGTTGCCATAACTTGGCAAGTGAAGAACTATGCTCTAAGCTCCAATTGGTCAAGATGAAGCACCCGTATCCCTACAAGGTCCAATGGCTGAGTGACTCCGGCACTATCCAAGTCGAGCATATTGTGCAAGTTTCCTTCCAGATAGGAGCATATGAAGACACGTTGGAATGTGATGTCGTTCCGATGTCCGTTTGCCACCTCCTTCTTGGACGTCCATGGCAATTTGACCGAGGCGTCATCCACAACGGGGGAATGAATCACTTAGCTTCAAGATGAAGGGAAAAGAGTACATGCTACGACTTATGTCTCCAAGTCAAGTGATCACCGACAAGCAAGTCACCCATCATGGAGAGAATAGTGAGAGAGCGAACCACCAAAAAGAGAGTGAGCGCCACAAGCCCAAATTGAGTGCCTCCACGATGAGCGACAAAAAGAATCTAGTCCTTTTTGCCACCAAAGGTGAGATGAGAGAAGTGTGTGAGAACCCATCAAGTGTCATGCACTATGTCCTTTTGTGCAATGACGAAACACCAAAAACTAACACCTCTCACAATCTACCTCTTGTGTTGTCTTCTCTTTTGCAGGAATTCCAAGACGTTTTCCCCGACGAGCTACCTCCGGGACTACCACCTCTTCGAGGCATCGAGCACCACATCGACCTCATACCCGGAGCCCCCCTTCCTAACAAGGCACCTTACCGCGCCAACCCCGAGGAAACCAAGGAGATCCAATGGTAAGTACAACAACTCATCGACACCGGCCATGTACGAGAAAGCTTGAGCCCTTGTGCCGTACCAGTAATCCTTGTTCCTAAGAAAGATGGCACCTATCACATGTGTTTCGATTGTCGTCCCATCAATGCTATCGCCGTTAGATATCGTTACTATGCCACACTTAGATGATATGCTAGATGAGCTTAGCGGAGCCACCATTTTCTCTAAGATTGATCTTAAGAGTGGCTATTACCAAATTCGGATCCAAGAGGGTGACGAATGGAAAACCGCATTTAAGACCAAATTTGGCTTATATGAATGGCTTGTCATGCCTATGGGTTTATCCGAAGCACCCGGTACTTTCATGCGAGTCATGCATTTTGTTCTTAGGCCATACATTGGTGTATTTGTTGTGGTCTATTTCGATGACATCCTTGTTTTTAGCAAATCCCTGAAAGATCATGTTACCCATCTTAGAACCATTTTACAAACCCTTAGGAAAGAGCGCCTTTATGCTAATATGGACAAATGCCTTTTTGGTGTTGATAAGCTTGTTTTCTTGGGTTTTGTAGTCTCTTCTAAGGGTGTGCATGTAGATGAATCTATGGTCAATGCTATTAAAACTTGGCCACAACCAACCAACTTGCAACAAGTGCGAAGTTTCCTTGGCCTAGCCGGTTTCTATCATAGATTCGTTAAGGATTTTAGCACCATTGTTTCTCCTTTACATGCTTTGAGTAAGAATTATTCACCTTTTGTTTGGGGACCATCCCAAGATACCACATTCAATGAGCTAAGAATTTTCTTACACATGCTCCTTTGCTTGCATTACCAAGCTTTGATAAACCGTTTGAGATACATTGTGATGCTAGTGGGTATGACATAGGAGGTGTGTTAATGCAAGAGAAACACCCATAGCTTACTTTAGTGAGAAACTTTTCGGAGCGCAACTCAATTATCCCATATATGACAAAGAGCTCTATGATTTAGTGCGAGTTTTGCACGAGTGGGAACATTATCTTCGCCCTCATGAATTCATCATCCATACCGACCATGAATCTCTCAAGTATCTTAAGGGTCAAACTAAGTTGAACAAGCGTCATGCTAAGTGGAGTTAATTCATATAGTCTTTTACTTATGTCATCAAGTACCTTAAGGGCAAAGAGAATGTTGTAGCGGATGCGCTTTCTCGCAAATGCATGCTTGTTACTAAACTAGAATTGAATGTCATTGGCTTTGAGCACATAAAAGAGTTGTATGCGCATGATCCTACTTTTGCTATTCCTTATGCCAAATGTTTGATGCATACATCTTGGGAATGTTATTACCTCAAGGATGATTATCTTATGAGAGCTAACAAACTATGTATCCCCGAGTCTTCTCTTCGTTTGTTACTTTTGCAAGAGGCTCATGGAGGAGGACTAATGGGACACTTTGGGTGCGACAAGACATTCGCCACGCTCTCCAAGAACTACTTTTGGCCCAAGATGTTCCACGACGTCTCACGCTTCACCAATCGATGCTCGACATGTCACAAAGCTAAGTCAAAAGCCCAATCACATGGTATTTATATGCCCCTTCCAATTCCATATCACCCATGGGAAGATATTAGCATGGATTTTGTGCTTGGTTCGCCTAGAACTAGAAATGGCAAAGATTCCATGTTTGTTGTTGTGTACCAATTCTCTAAGATGGCTCATTTCATCCCATGCAACAAGATAAACGATGCTTCACATATTGCAAATCTTTTTTGTAGGGAAATCTTGCGTCTCCATGGAGTGCCAAGGACAATTGTCTTGGACCGTGACGTCAAGTTTTTGAGTTACTTTTGGAAGACTCTATGCGCCAAGCTCGGAATCAAGCTCTTGTTTTCTTCGGCATAGCATCCTCAAACCGACAACCAAACGTAGGTGACGAACCGTACGCTCTCCACTCTACTATGCATGTTGATCAAGAGGAACATCAAGGAGTGGGAGGAGTGTCTACCCATCACCGAGTACGCCTACAACCGAGCAAGACATTCAAACTA
The DNA here is from genome assembly GCF_002162155.2 of Triticum dicoccoides. NCBI lineage: Eukaryota > Viridiplantae > Streptophyta > Magnoliopsida > Poales > Poaceae > Triticum > Triticum dicoccoides. Next base: position 349,375,362 of record NC_041393.1, on the reverse strand, counting down.
CCGACAAGTCCCCTTTCGAGGTTGTCTACGGTTTCAACCCGTTGTCCCCATTAGACATTCTCCCTTTACCGCTATAAGAGCGCATCGACATGGACGCAAGTGCACGAGTGACCTACCTCAAGAAGATGCATGAAGATACAAGGCACACCATCGAGCGCCAAGTACAACGACTCGCGACCAAGCTCAACATCAACAAGCAACCCATGATATTCGACGTTGGAGATCTCGTGTGGCTACACCTTCCCAAGGAACGCTTCCCCAACGAACACAAGTCCAAGCTTCCACCTCGAGCCGACGGACCATTCAAGGTGCTAGCATGCTACAACAACAATGCATACAAGATCAATCTCCCACGCGACAAGTACAACGTGAGCGACGTCTT
>NC_041393.1:349373819-349374805 GCF_002162155.2 Triticum dicoccoides | reverse complement strand
AGATAATGTGAAGCATCCCACGCGTCATCCCCACTGACCATCCTACATTTCCATGACACCAATTGGACCAATGACAAGAGCTCTTGCGAGAGCTATCAAAAACAAGTTTAACTCTCTCCTTGTTGAACTACCCTTTGACCCACTTGAGACATGTCTACTACCTCAAATGGAGATGCTTTGTGTGCTTAGGTACCAAGGAAGCAACCAAGGAGAAACTACGGTGCAAGTTGGACATCAAGAGCATGAAGAGAATCTGCCCAGCCCAGCAATCCTGGTACAACCGCCCATGTACCGCCCAACTACCGCCCGTGTGGTACAACCACTTGACTACCGCCCAACAACCGACCCAGGTTCTGTGATTGAGCAGTGCAAGGCCGGTACATCACCGGTTTATCCCCGTAACTGCCAGGGGCACGAGGACACCTTCGGCGCTAAGCCTCCATGATCCTAGCATGCGCATGTCCGGCGGTGCCGGGTAGTTCTCCTTGTAGAGGAGGTGAGCCTCCAACTCGTGCAGATGGCGGCGACCGAAGCCGTTGGCCATAGCTCCGTCACCGGGGAACCTCTCTGCCATCGGTCGGGCTTGAGACAGGGAAAGGAGAGAGGGTGGTCGGCGACAAAGGAGAGAGGATGGTTGGCGGCGCGAGAGGGATGGCGGTGCCGATGCAAGTGTGCGTCCAGCGGCGAGGGGGCGACTTTTATAGCAGCGACGGGACGGCGAGTGGGCGGCTGCAGTATGGACGCGCGGCGGGACGCGCTGTGGCTCGCCTTCATTGCGCCGCCCGTGATCAATGGAAGGCTGACCGGTGGCAACCTTGCCATTGATTCGCGCGGGAGCCGAGGCGATAAGATGTCGATGATGATGCAGTCGCTGACTCGGCGGGTCCATGGGGTGGGAATCTGGCGCGGGAAGTTTTGGCGCATTTTTCCTTTACCCCTGCGCCGCCAGCACGCTGGGTTCGGCCTGAGTCCACCGGCGCCAATTT
>NC_041393.1:349346679-349373523 GCF_002162155.2 Triticum dicoccoides | reverse complement strand
GGAGTGGAGATGCTCTAACATGCTACCATCACATGTGCCAAGGTATAACATGCTGCCATTGAAGGAAATATTCCCTAGAGGCAATAATAAAGTTTTTATTTTATATTTCCTTATTCATGATAAAGGTTTATTATTCATGCTGTAATTGTATTGATCGGAAACGTAAATACATGTATGAATACATAAACAAATACCGTGTCCCTAGTGAGCCTCTACTAGACTAGCTCGTTGATCAAAGATGGTTAAGGTTTCCTAACCATAGACATGTGTTGTCATTTGATAACAGGACCACATCATTAGGAGAATGATGTGATGGACAAGACCCATCTGTTAGCTTAGCATAATGATCGTTCAGTTTTATTGCTATTGCTTTCTTCATGTCAAATACATATTCCTTCGACTATGAGATTATGCAACTCCCGGATACCAGAGGAATGCCTTGTGTGCTATCAAACGTCACAACATAACTGGGTAATTATAAAGGTGCTTTACAGCTATCTCCGAAGGTGTTTGTTGAGTTGGCATATATCGAGATTAGGATTTGTCACTCCGAGTATCGGAGAGCTATCTCTGGGCCCTCGGTAATACACATCATAAGCTTGCAAGCAGACGACTAAGGAGTTAGTCATGAGGTGATGTATTACGGAATGAGTAAAGAGACTTGCCGGTAACGAGATTGAACTAGGTATGAAGATACCGACGATTGAATCTCGGGCAAGTAACATACCGATGGACAAAGGGAATTACGTATGTTATCGTAACGGTTTGACCGATAAAGATCTTCGTAGAATATGTAGGAGCCAATATGGGCATCCAGGTTCCCCTATTGGTTATTGACCGGAGAGGTGTCTTGGTCATGTCTACATAGTTCTCGAACCCGTAGGGTCCGCATGCTTAATGTTCGCTGATGATATAGTATTATATGAGTTATGTTATTTGGTGACCGAATGTTGTTTGGAGTCCCAGAGGAGATCATAGACATGACGAGGAGTATCGAAATGTTCGAGAGGTAAATATTGATATATAGGACGATGGTATTCGGACACTGGAAGTGTTTCGGAGGGTACTGGGAACTTATCGGGTCACCGGAAAGGAGTTTCAGGCACCCTCGACAAAGATATGGGCCTTATGGGCCAAGTGAGGGAACACACCAGCCCTCGTGCGCCCCTATAGAGGCCGTCCTATGAGGAGGAGAAGGAAAGAGGGGAGGACAAGGAAAGTGTGGATTAGGATTCCTACTTCCTTCCCTCCCCCCTCTTTCCTTCCCCCTCAGTTATATATGGCAGGGGGGCGCGCTGCTTGGGAGGGACTCCAAGTAGGATTCCTCCTACTTGGGTGCCTACTATGGCTGCTCCTCCCTCCCTCCTATCTATATATATGATGAGGGGGGGGGTGCCTAGCACACACCAGACAATTGCCCAGCCGTGTGCGGCGCTCCCCTCCATCGTTTACATCTCGGGTCATATTTTTCGCGGTGCTTAGGCGAAGCCCTACGGAGATCACTTTGCCATCACCGTTACCATGCCGTCGTGCTGACAGAACTCATCTACTACCTTGGTGACTTGCTGGATGAAGAAGGAGAGAGACGTCACCGAGATGAACGTGTGCAGAACGCGAAGGAGCCGTGCGTTCGGTACTTGGTCAGTTAACGTGAGAAGAAGTTCGACTACATCAATCGGTTTATGAAACGATTCCGCTTACAGTCTACGAGGGTACATAGACACACTCTCACCCTCATTGCTATGCATCTCCATGGATAGATCATTGCATGTGCGTAGAAATTTTTTGTTTTCCATGCAATGATTCCCAACAGAGGCATCATGAGCCAGGTCTATGCGTAGATGATATGCACGAGTAGAACACAAAGAGTTGTGGGCAGTGATAGTCATACTGCTTACCACCAACATCTTATTTTGATTTGGCGGTATTGTGGGATGAAGTGGCCCGGACCAACCTTACATGTCCACGCACAAGAGACCGGTTCCACCGACTGACATGCAACTAGTTTTGCATAAAGGTGGCTGGCGGGTGTCTGTTTCTCCTACTTTAGTTGAATCGAATTTGACAACAGCCGGTCCTTGAAGAAGGTTAAAACAGCAAACAACAAACTCGTAGCAGCCACGTAAAACTTGAAACAACAAAGTAGAGGACGTCTAACTTGTTTTTGCAGGGTATGTTGTGATGTGATATGGTCAAGACATGATGTGATATACATTATTGTATGAGACGATCATGTTTTGTAAGTTATCAGGCAACCATCAGGAGCTTTATGGTTGTCTCTTTATTGTATGAAATGCAAACGCCATGTAATTGCTTTACTTTATCGCTATGAGTTAGCAATAGTTGTAGAAGCAATAGTTGGCGAGACGACCACGATGCAACAATGGAGATCAAGGTGTCGAGTCGGTGACGATGGCGATCATGATGATGCTTTCGAGATGGAGATCAAAAGCACGAGATGATGATGGCCATATCATGTCACATATTTTGATTGCATGTGATGTTTATCTTTTATGCATCTTATTTTGCTTAGTACGGCGGTAGCATTATAAGATGATCCATTCACTAAATTGCAAGGTAAAAGTGTTCTCCCTGAGTATGCACCGTTGCAACAGTTCGTCGTGTTGAGACACCACTTGATGATCGGGTGATGATGTTCACATACAACAGGTGTAAGATAGTTTTGCGCATGCAGAATACTTGGGTTAAACTTGACAAGCCTAGCATGTACAGACATGGCCTCAGAACACTGGAGACCGAAATGTCGAATGTGAATCATATAGTAGATATGATCAACATAGAGATGTTCACCATTGATGACTACCCCATCTCACACGTGATGATCAGAACATGGGTCAGTTGATTTGGATCACGTATCACTTACATGACTTGAGGGATGTCTATTTAAGTGGGAGTTATTTAGCATTTTGATTAATTGAACTTAATTTATCATGAACTTAGTCCTGATAGTATTTGCAAATCTATGTTGTAGATCAATAGCTCACGATATAACTCCCTTATTTTTTATATGTTCTTAGAGAAAAATAAGTTGAAAGATGATAGTAGCAATGACGCAGAGTGGGTCTGTGATCTGAGGATTATCCTCATTGCTGCACAGAATAATTATGTCCTTAATGCAGCGCTAGGTGACAGACCTATTGCAGGAGTGGATGCAAACGTTATGAACGTCTGGCAAGCTCGGTATGATGACTACTTAATAGTTTAGTGCACCATGCTTCATGGCTTAGAACCGGGAATTCAAAAACATTTTGAATGCCACGGAGCATATGAGATGTTCCAAGAGCTGAAATTGGTATTTCAGACTCATGCCCGTGTCAAGAGGTATGAGACCTCTAACAAGTACCTTGCCTATAAGATGGAGGAGAATAGCTCAGCTTGTGAGTGCTCAGAATGTCTGGGTAATACAATCGCTTGAATCAAGTGGGAGTTAATCTTCCAGATAAGATAGTAATTGACAAGAGTTCTCTAGTCTCTATCACCAAGCTACTAGAACTTCATGATGAAATATAATATGCAAGGGATGACGAAAATGACTCCCGAGCTCTTTGCGATGTTGAAATCAACGAAGGTAGAAATCAAGAAAGAGCATCAAGTGTTGATGGTTAACAAGACCACTAGTTTCAAAAAAAGGGCAAGGGAAAGAAAGAGAACTTCAAGAAGAATGGCAAGTAAGTTGCTGCTCCCATGAAGAAGCCCAAAGCTGGACCCGAGCCTAAAACTAAGTGCTTCTACTTTAAAACAAATGGTCACTCAAAGCGGAACTACCCCGAATACTTGGCGAATAAGAAGGATGGCAAATTGAACAAAGGTATATTTGATATACATGTTAATGATGTGTACTTTACTAGTGTTCATAGTAGCCCCTAGGTATTTGATACCGGTTCAGTTGCTAAGATTAGTAACTCAAAATAGGAGTTGCATAATAAACAAAGATTGGCTAAGGACGAGGTGACGATGCGCGTCGGGAATTGTTCTGAGGTCGATGTGATCACCGTCGGCATGCTACCTCTACATCTACCTTCGGGGTTAGTTTTAGACCTCAATAATTGTTATTTTGTGCCAGCGTTGAGCATGAACATCATATCTGGTTCTTGTTTAGTGCGAGACAGTTATTGATACAGGGCTAACCCGGTGTAGGCCGATCTTTCATGTTTGGAGTGGGATCCCTCGAAGAACACGATGAACACGGGGAATAGCAGGGAGAAATCACAAGGGGAAACACTCAAGAACAAGTCCAATCACACATCCACTAGACAATCAAACACACAAGATCCACAAGGTACATGAACAACAAAGAGAAAGATACAAGGTAGAGTTCATCCCAAATCCTATGAAGGAGATGAGGGCTTGAATCCTAGAAGGATCTTCCCACGAAGGGGGTCTTGAATCCCGCGGGATTTCTCACATGGAGGTCTTGAACTCCATGGGAGTGGTAGTCTCTCTCTCTCTCTCTCAAGAGTAGAGGTGGGAGCAAAGCTCACCTAAGAATGAGCTATCATATTTGCTAACCCGAGAAAGGATGAGGGGAAGGTCTATTTATAGTCTAAGCCATGAAGGGTTAAGTGGGAGAGGGATACAAGGCCAAAGGCCCGGCTGTGCATAGGCAGTGTCGGACGTCCAGCCGGTCGGACGTCCGGTCGCTCGCGGGGGTCCGGACGTCCGGAGGGCGTCGGACATCCGATGTTTTGGCTCTGGACAGGTGGTTCCGGTCGTCCGGTCCCTGGTACTTGTCGGACGTCCGGAGGTCGTCGGTCGTCCGACCGCTGTAGAGTGTCGGACGTCCGGTGACCCGTCGGTCGTCCGGTCGCTGTAGACCCTGCAGCTCCGTCTTCTTCCATCTTCTCTTCCATGCCTCCCTCGCGGATGGTGTAGGTGTTCTTTGGCGCTTGCACTCCTCCTTGACATCCGTGAAGCTCTGACAATACCTATGCATGCACATGGGAGAAGTGTCAAGTAGTATACCATCCTCGAAGGGGTCAAGTGAGCACGTGTAAAGGAGAAGATTCACCTTTGTGTATGTGAAGTAGAGGTTGCACGTGTCACTTTACAAACGGACTCTTGACATGGTGATGACCGTAGGATGCTCTGCATCATCCCCTCCCCCTTGGAAAAGATCTGACCTCGGATCGAAAACCAAATCACCATGGGAAAGAGATGGCGGTGCCGTGTCGAAGTTGTCGATCACCAAGCACTCATCGTCTAGTAGCTCGAAATGGGCACTCTCCAATGTCGCACCGTCTTGTGATTCCTTCAAAAGGAGAAAATAGAACAAACACTTGGAAAAACAAATGTGGTTAGCGTTAGTGCAAAACCAAGCATTCAAGAGGTGATTCACCAAATAAGTGTTGTCATCAAGCATAGCATAGGGTGTGACAAAGGATTGTGACATGGCATGTAAGCACATAAATTGAGCACAAGCAAGGATATCATGGGGACAAGTATGCAAATGTGAGGTAGTGATGCAAATATGTTTAACAAGAGAATAAGCATCTACCTCGAGGACATAGCAAGCATTCACAAATTTCTCAATGAAAGGTCTATGGTAGGCATAGGAAGTATTCACAATACCGAATAAAATGAAGTGTCTAAACACATGGGTCAAGTGCAAGACAATCCAAACATAATGTGCATAGGGTGTAGTGAATATAGTGTGGCACTCAACACAATAGAAAGATCAATTGTTCATCATGTGTGAGGCAATCAAGTGAATCATGTGACAAGTAAAGGGACATGGCATATGTGAAGAAATGATATTGGTGCAACCAACCACATGATAGTAGCAAGTAGTCCAAGAATTGGATGCAACACACAAGGTATATATATCATGAAGCATGGAAATGTGGCAATCATGGGTGAAAGCAATATCTCGAACACGCGTGCAAATGGTGCAAGCAACACATGAAGTATGATCCACAATATCCAAGCTCAAGAAGGATGTCACCTTGAAAGTGTGTCCTTGTGCATTCTTCACAATGCCGAAGTGGAAGCAAATACGGTGTAGAAGCGAGTCATGGTAGAATGTATGAGGCTCGCTCTCAAGAGTTCGAATGGTCAACTCACGTGAAGTGGAAGTCGACACAAAGTCCAAGTATTCTACACATGCACAAAACAAAACAAAGAAAGTATGCACATGGTAGACAAACACATCATCCATCGTGATGGTTCTCATCTTTTGCACAAAACCATTAGAAGCACAAGTGCATGAATAATATGACGCAACAATGGCAATATTCATGGCACTAGGTATATGGTGCAAAGAAGAAAGACAAGCATGCTTCACAAGGATTATGTCAAAATCTACAAATATATGCGAGAATGCTATGGGGGCAATCTCATGAGCAAGAAGAGAATCATTGTTGCGCTCAATACATGGAAAATCATCTAGCATGAGAGAGGCAACACATGGAGATATATGAGAAGAAGCAATATGAACCATGTGCAAAGCATATAGATGGTTGTCATCAAACGCATGAAATGAGCAAGTATGAGTCATTGGTGATGCAACATAAGAAAGCATAGTAATCAAGTCGTGCAAACTAGTGGAGCGAAGATGCAATACACTAGAGTAAATCATGGCAACCATGTCATGTGAGCAAATAATAGGCATAAAGAATGCACATGACATATCGCAAGCACGAACACAAAGCAAGATGAAAGTGTCATCATAGGAATGGTGCACAAAAGGAACATGGCAAGAACAAGCAATATCTCCACCAAGCTTGCAAATACACATACAAGTACTAGAATCAATCATCATGTGTAATGCAAAGCATGGGTCACAAATGCATGTCAAAGGCATAGGAGTGAGCATATCATACAAAGTGAACATGGCAAGATGGGCAAATGATATATAATGGACAATAAGCCATAACCATGAGAGGGACATGTAGAATAAATGCACGAAGTGTTTGCGCGAAGAGAGCGGTGGGAAAGACAATCCACGTGATCCCAAGTCATCATTGCTCTCTAGAGCTCGTTTTGTCAATTCATGGGATTGTGAGGTTGACAAGTATTCATGGGTATCTACACAAAAGAGACAAAAACCAAAGAAATTGTGTGTGTGGTAAATGTACACATCATCCATCATGATGTGTATGTGCACATGTGAGTTAGCACAAGATAAGAAATGCTCAAAGAAATTTGATGCATGGTATAAGAACATGTCATCCATCATGAAAGAATAGTTATTATGTATGACACGATGGGGATGCAAATTGAGCATATAATTATATGGCACATCAATAGGATTTTCATTCATGGGGAGCATATGGTGCACACAAGTATTGGGATCATGCAATGAATGGGCTGTATCAAATTCTCCTAATATGTACGAGGAAACTATGGGGGTCTCCTCATGAGCAATATCTGAAACATCACATGGAGAAAATGGACAACATCCAAAACAATGCATATCCGAGGCTAGGTGGGCATGGCATGGTATATGAGATAAATTATGCAAAGGGAGCATATCAATATCATCACAAGAAAAACAAATGCCAATAACCATGGGCTTGTCATCTATGCCATAAGTGCAAATTGGGTTTATTTTAATGGCATATGCATAGTCACTATGAAGAGATTGCAAATATGACATATGATTGATCTCATGCATAGCATATGACAAGTCAAGCGGATTAGCAAACATGATGTGACCTAAAGAATTCTCACAAGAAATCCTATGTAACATGGCATCACTACTAATAGACTCCACATGAGAATCATCATACTCATCATAAATGGGCAAATCATCATATGGGGAAATCATATTAGCATGAAGCAAGGTACTAGGTGGATCAACATCATGCAGGCAATCAATCTCAAGAATGTCCACTGGTGGGACTAGAGCATCACCGTCACCTTTGTTACCTTTGTCATTGTAACGCCCCGGATCCGATGCGCCAGGTGTCCGCCAGTTATTCATCGTCGTTGCCATGTCATTTGCTTGCGTGTTGCATTTTTCCATGCATCATGTGCATTTCATTTTGCATACGTGTTCGTCTCATGCATCCGAGCATTTTCCCCGTTGTCCGTTTTGCAATCCGGCACTCCTATGCCCTCCGGCGTTCCCCTTTCGTCTCTCGTTGTGAGTGGGTGTTAAACTTTCTCGGAATGGACCGAGTCTTGCCAAGCGGCCTTGGTATAGTACCGGTAGACCGCCTGTCAAGTTTTGTGCCATTTGGAGGTCGTTTGGTACTCCAACGGTTAACCGGGTAACCGTAAAGCCTCCTTCTCCTTGCAGCCCAACACCCCTTCCAAAGTGGCCCAAAACCCATCTAACTCCCCTCCATGCTATCGGTCGTTCGATCACGATCGTATGGGCGAAAACCGCTCCTCATTTGGACTCTCCTAGCTCCCTCTACCTATAAATATGCCCCTCCCCCAAAATTCGCGAATCAAATTCGCACATGAAACCCTAAAAATTCTCCTCTCCGCGCCGGACGTGTCCGTCCGCGCCGGACGAAACCCCGTCGCGCCACGTGGGCACCGCCGCCGCCCGCCGCTGCCGGCCCGCCAGGCCCGCGCGGGGCCCTCCCGGCCCGCGTGCCCCGCCGCCCGATCCCGCACGCCTCCGCGCCCTCCGCCCGCAGATCCGCCGCCCGGCGACCGCGGCCGCCGCCCCGGCGCCGCCGCGCCCCGCCGCCGCGCCCTCCGGCGACCCCCGCCGCCTGCTCGCCGTCGCCGCCCTCCGGCAGCCGTCGCCGCGGAGCCCCCGCGTCTTCCCCGAGCGCCTCGGCTCCTCGCCGGGCTCCGGCGCCGCCCGGCCTCCTCCGCCTTCTTCGACCTCCCTGGCCGCCTCCTTCATCCTCCGGCGATGCTCCGGCCAACCTCGAGCCCCGTGCAGCCCAGATCTGAAGGTTGACATTCCCTCCCCGAATTTTCCCTAAGTCCCCGTTTCTGTGTAATTTTCATGCCATGTTCGTCATGCCGTATCTCTGCATCCATAGCTCCGTTTCGTGCGTGTAATATGTCAAATTGTTTGTCTCAACGAGTACATCATTTCATTCTATTGCATCATATTCATTTGAGCTCATCTTGATACCTGAATCATCGTTGTAAAAGTGCTTCATGATGTTTTCTGTTGTCTGTTAACAGAACGAGCTCTTTTGTCATTTTTGCCATGATTGATGTGTGCATCCTATGAGGTTGATGTCTACATGTGTTTTGAACTATGCTATGTCTTCTTTACAGAGGTGCTTACCATGTATTTTTGTGATCAATGTGGTGACTAGCACAAGCATGCAAACTAGGCTTCGTGATATTGCTGATTTTAGTCCCTGTTCTGCTGTTATTTTGATGCCATGTAAACTTGTTGCTACAGAGAGATCCATGCATATTTTGAGATACTTCAGTAAGGGTGTTTTGAACATGTGGTTATTGGCTATCCTTTCATGCCCTTTTTTGCAATTATGGAGTAGTCTAGCATGTCATTTGAGTGCTCTACTTTTGCTTCAAAATGTTTCCTGGCAGATTGTTTACATGTTATTCAATTTGGCCAAGGGTGTTGTAGTTGATCCTTGCATGCTATGGACTTGTTCTTGACTTGGTTTGTTACATAAACATGTCTTCTTGATGATGCTATGCTTATCTTGTCATGCAATGACTTGTGGTGAGTGAATCGAGCTTGTTAAGTAGTGTACTTGATGTTGCTGTTTTGCTAGGCTGAATCTGTTATTTCGTGATGCTATATAAACATGTTGCTACTAATCATTCTATGCATAATCTGGAGATGTTCTATAAACATGTTTTGATCTACATGTCATCCTCTATCCATCCATGCCCCTGGTTGCATTTATAGCTTGCCGTAGCTTGTTCATATATTGCTCCAAAGTTGCTTCATAATGTTGCTGTCAGCCTGTTAACATTAAGTTCAGTTGTTCTCATGTGTTTTCCTAGTGTTACATGCACCCTATGACCTTGCTATTGCCATGCTTAGCTTCACAAACATGCCTTCTTACTGTTGGGTGCCTTGCCATGCCATGTTTTGCTCTGTAGTGAGTTGCACAAGCTCATCTACATGCCTTCATAATTCTGTTCCTGCCATGTTTGGATCTGTATAATAACTTGCCATGTTTACGTGGGTGCCATCATATTTTCTGATCCTTTTTGGCTTATGGTCAGTAAGGGACTTTTGATCTATGCAATTAGTAGATTCATGCCATGCCTTTGTTTGCCATGATAAGTTCCTGTAACATATTGTTTGATAGCTCTAAACATTGCATCGTGATGTTATTTTCTGCCAAGTCTGGAATTGTTATAACTTGCAATCTTACAATGTGTGTTTGAGCATGTTCTAGTGATTTCTGGAGTTAGCTCAGTGTTCATGTTTTGTTATGCTTTACCTGTACATCATGCCCATGCCTTTTGTTATTATGTTGTGGTGCTGTAGCATATTTTTTTGATGCTTGCAATATGCCTAGTTGCTGTTTCGGACAGCTTGTCCTTTAAACTTGTTTAGTGTTTGTGTGTTGAACCGTTGCTCCGTTTTGAGTGTGCTCTATATGAAACTTGCTTAGAATTGCATGTAGTTTCATATTATCACGTTGCATCCATGTTTTGAGGTGTTTGCTTGATGTTTGAGTGCATTTTGCATCAATGCCATGTTTAGCTTGTTTTGCTCATATCTTCTAGGCCGTAGCTCCGAACTAAATGAACTTTATATGTAACTTGACTAGAATCTCGTGTAGATCATCTTGGTGCATCTTAACTTGCTGTTTAACAACTTGAACATAAGGTTTATTCAGATCTGGACCAATTTCAAAATATGCATATGAGGACTTACCGGAATTGTTATATGTTGTTCCCGGCCTCATTTAAACTTGCCGTGATGTGTTGCTCTTGTTTGCATCATCTCTTGCCATGAGTAGCTTCATGTAGCTTTGTCATGCATCATGCTTGTTGTGCATCATGCCTTGTTCATGTGTGGTGTGTTTACTATGTTATGTGCTTCTTCTCGATAGTTCCTGTTCCGTTGCGATCGTGAGGATTCGTTCGTCTACACTAGGTTCGGCTTCATCCGTTTGTCTTCTTCATGGACTCGTTCTTCTTCCTTGCGGGATTTCAGGCAAGATGACCGCTACCATGGATCTCACTACTATCATTGCTATGCTAGTTGATTCGTTCTATCGCTATGCTGCGCTACCTATCACCTATTTATTCAAGCCATCCCAAATTGCCATGAACCTCTAACCTTTGACACCTTCCCTATGCAAACCACTATTTGGCTATGTTACCGCTTTGCTCAGCCCCTCTTATAGCGTTGCTAGTTGCAGGTGAAGTTGAAGATTTCTCCATGGTGGACATGATTTTTGTTGGGATATCACAATATCTCTTATATTATTAATGCATCTATATACTTGGTAAAGGGTGGAAGACTCGGCCTTTTGCCTAGTGTTTTGTTCCACTCTTGCCGCCCTAGTTTCCGTCATACCGGTGTTATGTTCCTGGATTTTGCGTTCCTTACGCGGTCGGGTGATTTATGGGACCCCCTTGACAGTTCGCTTTGAATAAAACTCCTCCAGCAAGGCCCAACCTTGGTTTTACCATTTGCCTCACCTAGCCCTTTTTCCGTTGGGAGTCGCGCTCTCGAGGGTCATCTTTATTTTACTCCCCCAGGCCAGTGCTTGTCTAAGTGCTGGTCCAAACCGAGCGATGTCCGGCGCCCCCTGGGCAACCAGGGTCTATGCCAACCCGACGTCTGGCTCATCCGGTGTGCCCTGAGAACGAGATATGTGCAGCTCCTATCGGGATTTGTCGGCACAGTGGGAGGCTTTGCTGGTCTTGTTTTACCATTGTCGAAATGTCTTGTAAACCGGGATTCCGAGTCTGATCGGGTCTTCCTGGGAGAAGGTCTATTCCTTCGTTGATCACGAGAGCTTGTCATGGGCTAAGTTGGGACACCCCTGCAGGGTATAATCTTTTGAAAGCCGTGCCTGCGGTTATAGGCAGATGGGAATTTGTTAATGTCCGGTTGTAGATAACTTGACACCAGATCCGAATTAAAACGCATCAACCGTGTGTGTAGCCGTGATGGTCTCTTTTCGGCGGAGTCCGTGAAGTGAACACGGTTTCTGGGTTATGTTTGACGTAAGTAGGAGTTCAGGATCACTTCTTGATCATTGCTAGCTTCACGACCGTTCCGCTTGTTCTCTTCTCGCTCTTATTTGCGTATGTTAGCCACCATATATGCTTAGTCGCTGCTGCAGCCTCACCACTTTACCCCTTCCTTTCCCTTTAAGCTTTGCTAGTCTTGATACCCATGGTAATGGGATTGCTGAGTCCTCGTGGCTCACAGATTACTACAACAACAGTTGCAGGTACAGGTTATACGATAATCATGACGCGAGAGCGATGTTTGCTTGTGTTGGAGTTCTTCTTCTGCCTCTTCTTCGATCAGGGGATAGGTTCCAGGTCGGCAGCCTGGGCTAGCAGGGTGGATGTCGTTTGAGTTTCTGTTTGTGTTTCATCCGTAGTCGGATGATGCTCCTATGTATTATGATGTTGTACTCATGTGGCATTGTATGCCTCTTGTATGTATCCCCATATATTATGTAATGTTGATGTAATGATATCCACCTTGCAAAAGCGTTTCAATATGCGGGTCTATCCTTGGTGGGACCTTCGAGTTCCTTTTGGATAGGGTCGCATATTGGGCGTGACAGTCATTCCACTCAAGTGGTGTAGGTGAGGTGGGAAAGACCAAATGGTGGTCAATATCATCATCTTGATGGAACCATGTGGGGGGTGCATCATATTCCACCATGGCCATCGTCTTGTCCAAAGGGAGGACGAAGTCGTCGAGGATCGGCGCGTCATCATAAATGGGACCTAACATAAAATGAGAAGACACAATAGAGGTAGAGGTCAAGTTGTTAGAAATGCAAATGGCCTCACGAGACCTATCAACTATCGCACTCTCTCTATGTGGTGGTTCACTCACTCCCTCAAAATAGGTGCACTCAGAGTCACATATGGTGGAGTCACTCATGTCACTTAAGTGGTGGGGGTTGTGGCTCTCCTCACATGGGATTTGTGGCAACACATCATATATGGGGCTAGTGGTGAAGTCACTCTCACTCTCAATATGGTGGCACAAGTCACTCAAGTCATCATACGTCACCGTGGTCGAAGGGAAAATCCCATGCTCAACCATCTCGTCGTGGTCGCCGTGGATGAAGGCCGAAGATGGCACATCATCACTCTCGCCTCCTATGATGGAAGCATCATCCTTGCTCGCCACCTTGTCGCTTGCCTCCAAAGCTTGGTCCTTGAAGGTCTCCGTAGTCGTACTTGTCGCCGCACCATCTTGAAAAAGAGTCAAGGTAGACTCGGCATCATCAATGTCACAAAGAGGGATGGCGGTGAAGTCAAACTTGGGAGAATCGTCTTGGAGCTCATCGGGCTTGGACATCATGGTGGTACTAGCCTCATGCTTGTCGTAGAGCTTGATCACCGGGAAGTTTGCTTGGGGTGGAGAAGCCTTGGCCTTCATGAGTTCTTGTTCCGCCTTGAGAGGACCAATGTAGTACTCGTCGATGGACTTTAGTTCTCGAGGAAGATTGTCTTGGAGATGTCGTTGTGCAATCCCATCATGAAGTGGAACTTCATCCAAATGGGGTCGTCCACGCCGGCTCGTCGCAAGGCATTCTTCATCTCCTTGAAATACGCGTCGATGGACTTGGATCCTTGGATGGTGTTCTCCAATTGGCGTTGAAGTTGTTCCGTGTAGGTTGGAGGCACAAACTCTCGCCGCAAAGCTCTCTTCGTCTTGGGCCAACTCATGTCGTAGTACTCCAAAGGTGTGTGAAGCCACCATGCCGATGCGTAGTCGTGGAAGTTTCTTGTGGCGCACTTCACTTGATCTTCGGGACGAACTTGATGTAGCTTGAGGTAGTCGTCCATCAAACGCTCCCACTCGAGGTACTCCTCGGGTTCTTGAGTTCCATAGAAAGGAATCACGTGGTCGATGTCGAGGTCGTAGTAGCTCGTGGAAGTCGCGGACTTGAGCTTGGGGAGCTTCTCTTGAGCGTAGTCCTGAGGTGCTTGCTGGCAAAGATGCCGCATGTCCATAGGCGAAGATGCCTTGAATTCGCTTGGCGAAGATGCCAAGGGAGATGGTGAAGTCGTTGAGCGGTTGTTGGTGTCGAGCTCTTGACCTTCACGTTCTTGTTGGTGATGGTGTCGATGCCGATGTGATCTTGCCGGAGATGGTCGCTCGGAAGGATGTGCTCTTGAGCGTCTTCTCGAATATGAGGAAGATCGCTTGTAGGACTTGATGAGGTGATGCGGAGCATCCCACGTTCATCCCCATGTACACTCTGACTACCCTCCAAGCCCCAAGGATACATAAGATGAGACCTCGACTATACGCCACTGGACACAAGGTGAACTCGCTCCTCTCTAAACCTTCACTTTCCACACGAGAGACATGGTTGCTACTTCAAGCGCGGACCTTGTGCATACTCAGGTACACCCGAGGAGACCATGGAGAATCCAAGGACCAAGGCCGAGCGTGCGCAGAAGCATGGAAGAGGAGAAGGAAGAAGAGCCAGCTGCTACAGGCCCGGACATCCGGCCAGGCCCGGACATCCGGCCAGGCCCGGACATCCGGCCCATCGCCCGGAAATCCGCCCCCCCTGAGGGAGTCCTGGACTAGGGGGTGTCCGGATAGCCGAACTGCCATCGTCGGCCGGACTCCAAGACTATGAAGATACAAGATTGAAGACTTCGTCCCGTGTCCGGATGGGACTTTCCTTGGCATGGAAGGCAAGCTTGGCGATACAGATATGTAGATCTCCTACCATTGTAACCGACTCTGTGTAACCCTAGCCCTCTCCGGTATCTATATAAGCCGGATGGCTTTAGTCCATAGGACGAACAATAATCATACCATAGGCTAGCTTCTAGGGTTTAGCCTCCTTGATCTCGTGGTAGATCTACTCTTGTAATACCCACATCATCAATATCAATCAAGCAGGACGTAGGGTTTTACCTCCATCAAGAGGGCCCGAACCTGGGTAAAACATCGTGTCCCTTGTCTCCTGTTACCATCCGCCTCGACGCACAGTTCGGGACACCCTACCCGAGATCCGCCGGTTTTGACACCGACATTGGTGCTTTCACTGAGAGTTCCTCTGTGTCGTCACCGATAGGCTCGATGGCTCCTTCGATCATCAACAACGACGCAGTCCAGGGTGAGACTTTTCTCCCCGGAAAGATCTTCGTATTCGGTGGCTTTGCACTACGGGCCAATTCGCTTGGCCATATGGAGCAGATCGAAAGCTACGCCCCTGGCCGTCAGGTCAGATTTGGAAGTTTGAACTTCACGACTGACATCCGCGGAGACTTGATCTTCGATGGATTCGAGCCACAGCCGAGCGAGCCGCACTTTCACGATGGGCATGATTTAGCTCTGCAGCCGGACAGTGCCCTGGAGGCCGCACACGAGTCCACTCCGACCCTCAATTCGGAGCCGGCTGCGCAGATCGAGGATGGGTGGCTAGACACCGCCTCGGGGGCTGCAACCTCTACGGCGATGGAGCCGAATACTGACCTTATCCCTTGTGAAGCTTGTGACTCCGAGTTGCCGGACTCTGAACCTCCCGCGCCCCCTCCAATCGAATCCGATTGGGCGCCGATCATGGAGTTCACCGCTGCGGACATCTTTCAACACTCACCTTTCGGTGACATCCTGAGTTCGCTAAAGTATCTCTCGTTATCAGGAGAGACCTGGCCGGACTGCAGCCAGGACGGTTGGGATGCGGACAACGAAGAAATTCAAGGCCCACCCACCACCCACTTAGTAGCCACTGTCGATGATCTAACCGACATGCTAGACTTCGACTCCGAAGACATCGACGGTATGGACGACGATGTCGGAGACGACCAAGAACCAACGCCTACTGGGCACTGGAAAGCCACCTCAACTCATGACGTATACATGGTGGATACACCAAAGGGAAGCGATAACGAGGAACAACGGGACGTGGCGAAGGACAACTCCCCCGACAAACAACCAAAACCGCGACGCAAGCGCCGCCCGAAGTCCCGCCTCGATAACAACGGCACCCATACTGACCCAGCCTTAGAGCAGGGCGAAGCAGTGGACGACGAACATGCCACCAAGCAACCATCCGAACAGGATGAATTGGACAAGCAACCCATCCCCGGCGAAAACAACAGTCCAGACGATCTCACGCCGGACACATCACTGGAGCATAAGAACCTTCATAAAAGGCTCGTCGCCACTGCAAGAAGTTTGAAGAAGAAAAAGTGGAAGCTCAAAACAGCGGAGGACGCACTCAGAATGAGATGGAGCAAAGTACTCAATACCGCAGATAAATACGGCGATAGTCACCAGGCAAAGAGCTACCCGAAGCGCAAGCTGTTGCCCGAATTTGACGAGGAGGCCGTAGAGCCCCCACAGTCAAAAAAGAAAGAGGCCGCCTGGCCGGATAGACGACCAGATGACAGGCTAAGAGTGGCAAGCGGCGCCGCACACAAGCCGGCACACGATCCACATAAGGATCCTCGCAAAAGGATGGCCCGGTCAGGTCCATCTATGGGCCAAAAAAGAAGACTCCAGGGAGCAACACAACCCGCCGAGTGTTTGAAGACAATGGCACACCTAAATACAGGGGCGCCGCACACCCACTATGTTTCACCGATGAGGTACTGGATCATGAATTTCCAGTGGGATTCAAACCCATAAACATAGAGGCATATGACGGAACAACAGACCCCAGAGTCTGGATTGTGGATTATATCCTACACATACATATGGCCAGAGGAGACGATCTCCATGCCATAATATACCTACCCCTCAAGCTCAAAGGGCCAGCTCGGCATTGGCTCAAAAGCCTCCCAGAAAATACCATTGGAAGTTGGGAAGAGCTCGAGGATGCGTTTCGAGCAAATTTTCAGGGGACTTATGTCCGCCCTCCGGATGCAGACGATTTAAGTCACATAACTCAACAGCCCGGAGAGTCAGCATGCAAGTTCTGGAACAGGTTCCTCACCAAAAAGAACCAAATAGTTGACTGTCCGGACGCCGAAGCCTTAGCAGCCTTTAAGCATAAAGTCCGAGACGAATGGCTCGCTAGACACCTCGGCCAGGAAAAACCAAGAACAATGGCCGTGCTAACAAGCCTCATGACCCGCTTTTGCGCGGGGAAAGATAGCTGGCTGGCAAGATGCAGCACCAGCGACCCGAGTACATCCGAGGTCAGGGATGGAAATGGAAAATCACGACGCAGAAAAGATCAGCGCCGGAATAAGGAAAATGGCCCAAATAGCACGGCGGTCAACGCCGGGTTCAAATGCTCTCGGCCGAGTAATAAAACACCGCCTCTTAAGGACAACAGTGATGAGCTATCCAACCTAAACAAAATCTTGGATAGGATATGTCAAATCCATAGTACCCCCGGGAAGCCTGCAAACCATACCCACAGAGCTTGTTGGGTCTTCAAGCAGTCCGGCCGACTTAATGCCGAACACAAGGAGCTCGACACACCAAGCGAAGACGACGACGAACCCCACAAGCAGCACGCCAGAAAACAGAAGACTTTCCCACTAGAAGTCAAAACAGTGAACTCACTTCATGTGATAACAAGGAAAAATAGTGCGGCACTTGCTAAAACACGTGCCGCACGGTCCACCCCAGCAGAGTCCCAAAATTGGATGTTTAAATCAATTACTTTCGACCATGAGGATTACTCCAGAAGTATTCAAAACGCAGGAGGGACTGCTTTGGTATTGGATCCCATAATCGACGGACTACAATTCACACAAGTCCTAATGGATGGCGGCAGCGATATAAACCTGCTATACCAGGACACCATCCGCAGAATGGGGATAGACCCTACCAAAATTCTCCGTAGCAGCACTTCCTTCAAAGGAGTGACACCATGCCTTTACGCCAATCGTACAGGCTCTGTACTACTAGAGGTCGTGTTCGGTTCATCCGACAACCTCCGTCGCGAAAAGCTCATTTTCCATATCGCCCCATTCAAAAGTAGCCATCAAGCACTACTGGGACGCGAAGCTTTCGCCCGCTTTAACGCAATACCGCATTACGCGTCTCTTACGCTTAAAATGCCCGGTCCACGCGGCATAATCTCATTAAAGGGTAACTCCGAGTGTTCCTCGACCACGGAAAACGTGAGACTGCCTTGACAGCCACACACTAATCCGACCTTGCTGGTCAAAGCCCCTAAAATAGGTCATTCAGACCTCGGACACGGTTAGGCGAGTCCGGCATAAATAAACAAGGGGCTTCCCGGCCGCATACCTCTTTACAAGGGGCTGCAGGTATAAACAACGAGATCCAATAAAGCTCAACTTTATTCATCTTCCAAATCATACTTTATTTTAAATACATCTTTTGCACGATATTTTTTCCAAACTAAGTTCTTCTCTTTTACAGATGAAGCACGTGCTACACCCGTCCAGGATACAGCACAACGGAGACACATGCGTAGACGTGCAGCAGGGACCCGTTGCAAGGATTCTTTTCAGATGAAGACCCTGCGTAAACCTTTCTTACTGTCTCTTGTTGATACACATCCCCTGGTTTCCTACCATAACCAAGGAGGAGGCTGGCGTTTTGGCATCGGCCGCGTCAGAAGTTCTCGCCCGTACCTGGACACTAGGGGCTTAGGGCATTGTTCTGCCCGGTATCATAAAGACCGAATGCCTCAGGGAGTGTTCGGCGTCTCGAGTTAGGCCTTATATGCATCAGCTCCGAATCATGTCTTTGGTCAAATGTTGGGTTTGCCCGGCTCCTGTGTTTTGCTGCCTTACGTTCCGCTCCATCAGCTAAGGCGGCACCAGGAGAACTACTGCGATTGTGCCCCGGTTCGTCTGGGCAAGCACCTCAGTAGAGAAAGCCGAAAACTGACTGTCATGATATAGCGAGAGACTGGTCAACCACTCGATCGACTACTGGAATGTTTAGAATTCCTCCGCTTTGACGAAGGACTGCTTCCCGGTCAGGCACATACGCGCCCCGAGTTCGGAGAGCGCGATGCCTCCAGGGGCTATATAGTAGCCCCACCATCGAGCTCCTATGGCTAAGTGAAAGTGATAAAGCATTATAGTCTGGTTGCCTAGTTTGCTATGCTATCACCTCCTTCAAAGGACCAAGACGTTGGATTAAGTGTGAAAAAGCGCTTTTTTTGCAAACACCCCCGCACCATGTGCATGGGGGCTTAAGCCAAAGACTGCCATCTTTCAGGTTATACATACATATACGACCGCACATGAGATAGTTCAATACTTGAACGCACAAGTATAAAAAGCTGTTACATTATAAACATGATCTCAAAAATCATACATGTCATTTGAACATAACATATTTCGAGCACTGCGACTCTATTAAACAAGCGCCCTGCAGTACTTCCTCAAAATAGTGCTCGGCGGGTAATCGGCTTTTGTCTGAACCCCGGGATGCAACATCGGTGGCATCCATCTCCACCCAGTATGTCTTAACACGGGCGAGAGCCATCCGTGCACCCTCTATGCATGCCGACCGCTTCATCGCCTCGATATGCGGCACCGCCCCAAGGAATTGCTGCAACAAGCCAAAATAACTCTTCGGCTTGGGCCTTTCTGGCCACAGATGAGCCACCACATCCATCATGGCAAGTCCGGACAATCTATTCAGCTCAGCGCACTCAGCCAACCGATCAGTCAACGGAAGTGGATGCTCCGGACTATGGAATTGAGACCAGAAAAGCTCTTCCATTTCGTGATCCTTCTGTCTTTGGAAGTGCACGACTGTGTCCGCCGCACTCGCCGCCAAATCCAGATAAGGATCCTCCACACCCCACAATTGGCCCAACTGAGCATACTTCGGATCCGTGAACTTCCTACGCAGTAGAAAGGGCTTTCCAGCCGCAATGTCTCCGGCCTGACACAGTTCCTCCTTCATAGCCCGCATCGCACAACAGGCATCCTTGGCTTCGGTGAAGGCCTTCTTCAGGTCCTCTTGCTCCGCTCAGCGTTCTCTTTCAAGAACCTCATAGCGGTCGGTAGCATCTTTCAATTTCACGGCCATTCCGGCCATCTCCTCCCTGCTTCGGCAGTGAGCAGCCTTTTCGCCTTTTAGCTCTTCCGCTGCCTTCGAGGCAGCCGCATCACTTTCCCTGGCTTGCTCCTTGGCTCGAGCAAGCTCTGCTCGAAGGTCTTCCACAGCAGTGGCACCATCTACATCAAGCATACAAATTGTAAGGAACGGGCATCAACTCCCTTACTAGGTGACTGCGGAGAAACCACCTACCTTGTGACTCGTCAAGTCGTTTATTGACCAGTGTGATGTCCGCATCCGCAACGTCGAGTTGCCGCTTCAGCTCGGCAACTCCATCAGTCTGGCTGGCCACCGAACCTTCCGCCACCTGCAAAGGAAAGGCGACATTCTATAACTGAGATTATGATCCTCGGCACGCTGTCGCTTTCGACAGCATACCAAGTCTCAGGGGCTACTATCTATACAGGGCGCACTCCATGTGCAAAACTGTCAAAAGGTATGTCATTTTTTGCGTACCTCAAACCCCGTCAGCAAACTTCCGATGGCCTCATGCAACCCGCTCTCGGCGGATGAGATCCTTTTAATCACCATACTCATTAATGTGCGGTGATCTTCTGAGATAGACGCCCTCTCGAGCAAATCCTGCAGCTCCACCGGCCGTACTTCAGTGGGTGCCGAACTCCCCGGCTCCGCCGGACTCGGGGAGACCCTCCGTGACGACACCTCAGGGTCGTTCGCCCCGCCTGACGGGGCAGCAGATGGAGGCGTTTCGCTCTCCATCATCTCCGGACGAAGGTCCCCCGAAGATGAGCTCTGCTGAGAAGGGCTGAGATCCGAACTACAAGGTGAAAACTTCGGTTACCCTTAGAAATAAAGTAGGGATGTCCCAAAACTCCCCCTTTTTACTTATGGCTCGCTGGAGGGCTGATTCCTTTGGGGAGACTGTGCGGCCGGGGCTCTTCCCGGCACAGGACCTTCCGGTGCAGATTTCTTTCCCCGCTTTGAGGCCTTGGCCTCCGGGTCTTCGGAAGCGGTCCTCTTCTCCCCCTGGAGGGAGGGATTCTCGATTCCCCCCTTACTGAAAGCCTCCTTGGCAGAGGTGGTAGTTTCCCTGTGCCCCCCTTCTCCCTCCTCCGAAGGTGCAACCTCCAACATTTTGATTAACATGGGATCCGGCGTGGTCTCAGGAAGGGGGGCCGGACACTGTATCAGTTTCGCTTGCGCTATCCACTCCTGTCCAAGGGATAGCTGTTTAAAAGGCAAACCCATGATAAATAAATGGACAATGTGTCCGGACACAGGGCTACTTACTTGAGTATCCGAGCGATTGCAGCTTAGGCCAGCATCCTCGGTCAAGTCCGAACGCATCTCTTGTGATCCGAAGAACAGTTTGTACGTCTCCACGGGTGTCAAACCCATGAAGTGTTGGAGAGCTCGTGGTCCCTCCGGATTAAATTCCCACAGGCGGAGGGGGCGACATTTGCAGGGCAGAAGGCGCCGAATCAGCATAACCTATGCCACTACGACCAGATTGATCTCCCTTTCTTGGAGATCTCGAATCCGGCCCTGCAACAGGGGTACGTCTTTGGACGGCCCCCAGTCAAGCCCTTTGTTGACCCATGACGTCAGCCGTTGTGGAGGGCCCGGGCGAAAGGCAGGCGGCGGCCTGCTGCTTGCTGCCCCTGGGAGTGGTGATATAGAACCACTCCTGTTGCCACAAGCCGAGCTCCTCCTAAAAGGAGCCCTCGGGCCATGGAGCATCGTCCCTCTTGCTTATAACCGCCCCGCCGCACTCTGCCTGACGCCCCTCAATCATCTTCGGCTCCACGTTGAAGGTTTTGAGCCACAAGCCGAAGTGAGGGGTAGTGCGGAGGAAGGCTTCGCAGACGACAATGAATGATGATGTGGAGGATGGACTCCGGAGCCAAGTCATGGAATTCCAGCCCATAGTAAAACATGAGCCCCCTCACGAAGGGATCCATCGGGAAGCCTAAACCCCGACGAAGGTGAGACATGAACACGACACTCTCGCCGGGCTCGGGAGTAGGAATAACTTGCCCTTGGGCAGGCAACCTATGCGAAATCTCGTAGGTTAAGTACCTGGCGTCTCTCAGCTTCAGCACGCCCTCTTCCGTGACGGAGGAGGGCATCCACCGGCCTCGTAGGGCGGAGCCGGACATTGTCGAAGGTCAAAAGTACCCGAATCTGGAGCCCTGGGTGTTGGAACTCGGGGCGCAGGGCGGATTCGATTGAGGATTGAAGAAAAAGAACGGGCCTTGGTCTCATTATAAAGAGGGGGAATACCAAGAGCCGTCCCCGTGACCGTTTGGAACCCGCCTTCGATGGAGGGGGCGTGGCAACGGGCGCGGTTGGGTTACCCACGTCCGTATTGATGAGAATCCCGGAATAAGGGGAACACGATCTCTGCTTCGACAAGACGTGCCAAGGAAACTGCTTTGCTAAACGCGCGGAGGTGGTATAATAAAAACGATTCAAGTAAAGGCTTGGTTGTGGTGTGACTTCACGCCACAAAATACGTCAGCAGATTGAACTTGTGTAAATATTATTCTCTCTACGGTGGTATGTGGAATTTATTTTGCAGAGCCGGACACTATCCTGGTGTTCACGATCTTCTATGAATTATTCGGAGGAGGAACCCGCCTTGCAATGCCGAAGACAATATGCGTGCCGGACTCGTCGTCATTGAAGCCTGGTTCAGGGGCTACTGAGGGAGTCCTCGACTAGTGGGTGTCCGGATAGCCGAACTATCATCATCGGCCGGACTCCAACACTATGAAGATACAAGATTGAAGACTTCGTCCCGTGTCCGAATGGGACTTTCCTTGGCGTGGAAGGCAAGCTTGGCGATACGGATATGTAGATCTCCTACCATTGTAATCGACTCTGTGTAACCCTAGCCCTCTCCGGTGTCTATATAAACCGGATGGCTTTAGTCCATAGGACAAACAATAATCATACCATAGGCTAGCTTCTAGGGTTTAGCCTCCTTGATCTCGTGGTAGATCTACTCTTGTAATACCCACATCATCAATATCAATCAAGCAGGACGTAGGGTTTTACCTCCATCAAGAGGGCCCGAACCTGGGTAAAACATCGTGTCCCTTGTCTCCTGTTACCATCCGCCTAGACGCACAGTTCGGGACCCCCTACCCGAGATCCGCCGGTTTTGACACCGACACCCCCTTCTATCCAGGAAGCTCCAGAATCAGCCAAGCCAGCCCGGACATCCGGTCCCTAGGCCCGGACATCCGGCCCCTCGCGAGCCAGCGGACATCCGGCCCCTTCTCCCGGAAATCCGGCACCTCCATCACCGAATGCATCTGGAAGACCCAGGCCAGCCTGGACATCCGGCCTCCCAGTCCGGACATCCGGCACCTCGCGAAGCCCCGGACATCCGGCCCCCAGCACGGACATCCGGCCTCCCCTGCCTGTGTGCAGCGCATCTGGGCCGAGGCCCATGTACCCCTTCGCCCCTTAGACTATATATACTTCCCCTCCACCTATGTTTTAGGGTTAGCATTGTGATATCTCATTTAGAGATATAGCTTTGATCATCCATACGGATCTCCTCCTCGTGAGAGACCACGGCCTCTTCGGAGAAGATCCACCATGGATTCAAGACCCCTTTACGGGAAGATCCCTCGTGGATTCAAGACCTCCTCTCGGAGATGAGCTACCGCCACTTGTATCGTCCGTTGTTGACTTTGTATCTCATGCTACTCGTGCTTCGATGATCTAGACCTTGTGTGATTGATCTCTTGTCGGTTGAGTGTTTCTCTCGTTCCTCCCTGTGATTTCCTCGTGTTCTTCCGCGCGTTCTTCGTGATTCCCCATAGGATCCACTCCAAACGTGAAAGATCGGCCCCTAGGGTTCCGCCCTACATCATCTTGGTATCATGAGCCACGTTGATCACGTTTTTGGAGCCCCTACCCCTCTTTTTCTAGCTTGATTTTGTTGATTTCGTCCTAAATCCGAAAATCCCCACCAAAAATAGCCTCCAATTTTTTTTGTGATTTGTTGGTTTGATGATGTTTTGTTGACTTTGATCCATGGATTTTCTTGGTTTCAAGTGGATCTAGCATTTCCCCAAGTTTCCCCACCTTCCATCCATGAAATCTCCGCAATTTTGCCCCCGAAATCATCAATTTCCGCCCCCAAAATCGAGTTCCTCGAGTTCATCCTCGGATAGGGAGCCCGGACATCCGGCCCGACCAGCGGACATCCGGCCCGCCCGGACATCTGGCCATTGGCCCGGACATCTGGCCCCTGGAGCGCATTTCACGCGCGGTTCGGGACATCAGCCCCCGGAAATCCGGCCAAACCCCCGGATATCCGGTCCCTGGCATTTCAGCCTCCACCGTTTCACTGTTTCGGCCATAACTAATTCATCCAAACTTCGATTTTGACGTTCTTTAGCTCGTTTTGAAGCTCTTGACATCCCCCTTCCCACAAAAATACCACCAACATCATTTGACTTCATCAATTTTTTGAAAATTTGGCAAGTTTGCCTAGGCCCTCCACCATATCATCCGCATAGCCACCACCGACTTCCGCAACCTAACCCAATTTGTTCCCTATAGCATTAGTGGTTGCTTGAGTAGTGATTTGAGTCTCCTAAGGTGTTTCGGCTACTTAGAGACCGTTGCTTCTTCATCAACCACCATCACCATTTCCACATAACATTGCCCACCATACATTTCGCTAACCCAACTTAACCCAATTGTTGTTTGAGCTTGTTTGAGTTGTGGCTTGTGTCTCTTAAGGTGTTTCGGCTACTTAGGGACGGAAACTTCAACTCCGACTCGTGTATAGCCCATCATTCTACTCCCGCTTTGCCAAGTGCAAACCACCATCGATTTCCGCTACCACCATTTTGACATTTGACGTTTGAGATTTTGAGTTCGCGGTTTTTTCCGTTTCCTAAGGTGTTTCGGCTACTTAGGGACGAGACTCCATCACCTTGGTTTCTACATCAAGAACACCGCCACTCATCATTGCCAAGGACGGTAACCTCCATATCATCTTGGTATCGTGGTAACCCTCCATTGTATATTCCCCTTGCTATTGCATTGTTAACCCCTAGCCCATTTTGCGTCACTCGCCTATCGAGACTAGCCATTTGAGTATTGCCGGCAACGTTACTTGTGCACATTAGTGATCATACTTCCCATAGCATACATACCATATCATCGTGGTGCATATATTGCTATCATATCTTGTGTCACAAGTTTGTTCCCGCATATACACAATTGCTATCTTGGTTTGTGCATTGTGCAAAAGTGGCCATATAAATATAAAAAAGAAAATAAAGTTTTTAAGCAAAAGAGAAAGAGCAAAAGAGCTTGTAAGCAAGTGCCATAGCATCCTACCACATTGTGCATAAGATTGTCATATCCGATCATCTTGGATCGTCTTGAGAGAAATACCGGGAACCATACATACATAGCACACTTGGGATAGAAGTATATCCATTTTGCATCTTATAGGTTGTGCACAAGTGTCGTATCCGCCTATTGAGCAATCGTGCTAGCGTCTCTCTTGAGTTGTGCAACACGAGCGTTTTCCATGGATTCCACATTTTGTGCTCATTCCTTGGTTGCACGACCCCATTTATCTATCTGTGTGTGTGTTTCCGTGTGCCACATATTGCCATTGGTCCATTTGTTTCACTTGTGAATTTGTGAATTTCTTTCAACATTATTGACTCTTGCTAACATTTTGCATCAAATTTTTTGTGCCACTATCCTCACCGAGCTCCACCATAAGCTTTACTTGTGTAGGTGTGAGAACCGACAAGGATTGGTACCAATAGTGCTATTTCATTGTTCGCATTTGAGTGAACTTGATTCATTGTCAACTTCGGTCAAGGTACATTGGTATAAGTTCTTCTCTTTCTCCCACTCATATTTGCTCGAGTCTTGTGATGGATAGGCAAGGCATTTCCTCTCCGGTCTATGACAACAACGACGGCGTGAACAACTACATCACCAAAGCGTCACTCTTTGATCTACAACAACAAATACAAGGCGCATAATCAAGATTGTGAGAGCACATCGAGAAGAAGCTTTCCGCACATAAAGAGGAGCAAGATGCAAGGATGGAAGAGATTAGAGCCTTGATCAAGTCTACTTCCCCTTCATCATCTTCAAGGCGGCGGCGACCAAGTCGATCATCTTCAGAGCGCAAACAAGATGCAAGCGCAAGTCGTCCAAGTCAACATCTACATGGCGACCACCATCACGTTCGTGATCCACATCTTTATGAAGGGCAAGTCACCTCCAAGCATCATGTGCACGATGACGGCGAACGACATCTTCTACGAGCTCAAGCACGACAACGACATCATGTGACGCCCGGATAATCAAGCTACAGTAACCCTCTGGTAATGATGCCACGTCACCTCGATTATTGTTGATAATCTCGTGTTAGCTCGGAACCGAACCAAATTCAAATTTGAATTAAAGTCAAAACAATTAAAGTTTTCAAAAGTCAAAACTAAATTGTTCCTAATGTGTCTAATAATCCATAATAAATGCTGGTGAAGAAATCATCTCTTAATAAAATACTTAAATGCACTAAATAAACTAAAACAATAGCAAAAACAATTATTTAAATGCTTTAAAATGATAAACAATTACAAACTAATATATTTAGGTGCCAAGTTAATTGTGACAGTGGTATAATTCCTATTACCAATTTAGGGATCATTTTTGTACTTCACAAAACTAAAATACAATCAGGAACAAAATAAAACAGAAAAGAAATAAAATACATAAAA
>NC_041393.1:349338248-349345829 GCF_002162155.2 Triticum dicoccoides | reverse complement strand
CCCCCCTGCTACTGGTGCGCCCCGGCTCCCCTACTAGTGCTCCTCTGCCGCCCGCACGCCCGCTCTTCGCCGGACCGCACTCCGTCTCCCCCCACGTCGGCCGGCCACCACGGCCGCCTTGGCCACTGGCTCGGTTCAGCCGCACACCCTGTGGGCGAGCGCTCCCCCAGGAGCCCGTCTCCCACGCGCGTCCACCGCTGGGGCCGCGCCCGCTCGGTCGCTAGGGCCGCCCCCCCTGCTCCCCTCGCCCCACGCCGGCACCGCCGCCCTGCTGCCGCTTGTGCGGTGGCCGCCGGCAACCTCGCCCCACACTGGGCGGGATGCGCCCCTGCGCCCATCCCTGGCCGGCGACGTGCCCCGCCGTGGCCGCCCGTGTACACGCCCGCGTGCCCCTGCGCGTGCACCCGAACGGGGCACCCCCGTAACCCGTCGCCCGCGCCCTGTTTGGCCTCTGGGCCAATGACAAACAGGGACCACGCCCCTGAGGAAACAAACAAAAACGAAATAAAAATAAATATATAAATAAGAAATTAATTAATAATTAATTAATTAATGATTAAAATAATTAATGGATTAATTAAGTTAATTAATCATGTTTAATTAATCTAATTAAGTAGTTAGTTTTATTAAACCCTAATTAGACTAATCAGTCAATGACATGCGGGACCCACACGTCAGATTGACCCAGTCAACTCCCTGTTGACTGCTGACGTCATGCTGACGTCATGATGACGTCAGCGTGCACTATTCTGAATAATGTCGCATTAAAATAATTAAATAAATCTTGAAAATGATTTAAATCTTTTAAAATTAATAGAAAATAAACCGTAGCTCAGATGAAAATAATTTCAACATGAAAGTTGCTCAGAACGACGAGACGAATCCGGCTACGCGGTCCGTTCGTCCGCCACACACCCCTAACCTATCAAACCCGCAACTTTCCCCCTCCGGCTCCTCTGCCCGAAAACACGAAACACCGGGAATACTTTCCCGGGGGTTTTCCCCCCTTCACCGGTATCACCTACTACCGCGTTAGGGCACACCGAACACCGCGTATTGCCTTGATATATTTTGTGGTGCTTTGTTTGCTCTGTATTCATTATTTCTTCCCCCTCTTCTCTCCGGTAGACTACGAGACCGACGCTGCTGCTGACCAGTTCGACTACGGAGTTGACGACCCCTCTCTCTTGCCAGAGCAACCAGGCAAGCCCTCCCTTGATCACCAGATATCGCCTATTCTCCTCTATACTGCTTGCATTAGAGTAGTGTAGCATGTTACTGCTTTCGTTAATCCTATTCTGTTGCATAGCCTGACATTGTCGCTACATCTGTTGATACCTTACCTGCAATCCTAAATGCTTAGTATAGGATGCTAGTTTATCATCATTGGCCCTACATTCTTGTCAGTCTGCCTTGCTATACTATCGGGCCGTGATCACTTGGGAGGTGATCACGGGTATATACTATACATACATACATACTTTACAGATGGTGACTAAAGTCGGGTCAGCTCATTGAGTACCCGCAAGTGATTCTGACGAGGGGGCTGAAAGGACAGGTGGCTCCATCCCGGTAGAGGTGGGCCTGGGTTCCCGACGGCCCTCGACTGTTACTTTGTGGCGGAGCGACAGGGCAGGTTGAGACCACCTAGGAGACAGGTGGGCCTGGCCCTGTTCGGCGTTCGCGGATACTTAACACGCTTAACGAGATCTTGGTATTTGATCTGAGTCTGGCTACGAGCCTATACGCACTAACCATCTACGTGGGAGTAGTTATGGGTATCCCGGCGTCGTGGTATCAGCCGAAGCACTTCAGACGTCAGCGACGGAGCGGCGCGCGCCGGATTGGAACGTAAGCCTGCTCTTGTATTAAGGGGGCTAGTTCTGCTTCCGGCCGCCCACGCAACGTGCAGGTGTGCTATGGGCGATGGGCCCAGACCCCTGTGCGCTTAGGTTTAGACCGGCGTGCTGGCCTCTCTGTTTTGCCTAGGTGGGGCTGCGACGTGTTGATCTTCCGCGGCCGGGCATGACCCAGGAAAGTGTGTCCGGCCAAATGGGATCAAGCGTGTTGGGGAATGTGGTGCACCCCTGCAGGGAAGTTAATCTATTCGAATAGCCGTGATCTTCGGTAACAGGACGACTTGGAGTTGTACCTTGACCTTATGACAACTAGAACCGGATACTTAATAAAACACACCCTTCCAAGTGCCAGATACAACCGGTGGTCGCTCTACCTCAGGGATATGAGGAGGGGATCGCCGGGTAGGATTATGCTATGAGATGCTATTTGGAGATGCTACTTGGAGGACTTCAATCTACTCTCTTCTACATGCTGCAAGACGGAGGCTGCCAGAAGCGTAGTCTTCGACAGGTTTAGCTATCCCCCTCTTATTCTGGCATTCTGCAGTTCAGTCCACTGATATGGCCTCCTTACACATATAACCATGCATATGTAGTGTAGTTCCTTGCTTGCGAGTACTTTGGATGAGTACTCACGGTTGCTTTCTCCCCCCTTTTTCCCCTTTCCTTTCTTTCTGGTTGTCGCAACCAGATGCTGGAGTCCAGGAGCTAGGAGCCAGCGTCGACGACGACTACTACATTGGAGGTGCCTACTACTACGTGCAGGCTGACGACGACGACCAAGAGTAGTTAGGAGGATCCCAGGCAGGAGGCCTGCGCCTCTTTCGATCTGTATCCCAGTTTGTGCTAGCCATCTTATGGCAACTTGTTTAACTTATGTCTGTACTCAGATATTGTTGCTTCCGCTGACTCGTCTATGATCGAGCACTTGTATTCGAGCCCTCGAGGCCCCTGGCTTGTATTATGATGCTTGTATGACTTATTTTATTTGTAGAGTTGTGTTGTGATATCTTCCCGTGAGTCCCTGATCTTGATCGTACACATTTGCGTGCATGATTAGTGTACGATTGAATCGGGGGCGTCACAAGTTGGTATCAGAGCCGACTGCCTGTAGGAATCCCCCTTCCACACTCCTTGGCCGAAGTCGAGTCTAGACATTGCAAAACTTTTACTAACTTGGCTGTGTGCCTTACGGGCCCACGTCGCCATTGGGTGGTAGTAGGATCTTTTACTCCTCGACCTTTACTCTGGGACTCTGATCTCTCCTCTATTCGGGTTAAATGAAGTTTACTAAATCTAACATTAGGATCTCGTTATCACTTTCACCCGGAGAGCCCCTTATTACTAATGATCGTCTGCTGCACCAGAAGACCCTGAAGATACTTTCCACTGTTAATCCGAGAACTTGTGTTCATCGCGTTTGCAATTCACCTTCCACCGCAAACCCTTATGGATAACTACTTGCATTTGTTATTCTTACATTCATCCCCAGTGGTCTTGTTATTACAAGATACCCTGAAAAACTCGTCGTTGTTTCAATAATCCCTTGAGCTTGCTGCCTTGGTGTTCGTTGTCACTTGAATACCCCTACGGTTAATTCTCGCGCTTATCGAGTATCCGCTCATCCCCCAGTTGTTCATGTGTTACACAAAAGTCTTCGAAATACCACCCGATATTCCGAAAATCCTCAGCAACCTATTGCTCTGGAATTTCTTGTTTGCTTTCATTATTATTAATCCCATAAATATAGAAATCTTATTGACATTCCTTGTCATTATCATTTTGAGTCTGTTGACTCAATATGCTGCGAATACACGCAATCATCATTGATCCTTCTAAATTACCTTTTCGGCTGAGCTTCCATTCTTTTAACTGGAATTGGTTCTCGACCAATCCAATTGTCGTTGATTGTACCCTAAGGCTATTCAACTTATCCATCCCTAATCAGAGCATTGCTTCTGATCCCTTGATTTGGAAATCATAATTCCTTTGCATTTGACAATTGAGTTAGTCAGTTGTTTCTATAATCTGATCTCCTTGCATTCTTCTTCCTCTAGTTGAGTACCGATACTCGTATCAGATCCTTTGTGGACCATCAAGTCCTTTGTTGGATTGTTATCCGACAGTGTCCTTCACATTTGATCACTTTATGAGTTCTTCCCCTGATACATAATGCCTTTGTTAAGTTGTATCCTCTGCTTGGCCAACCATGCTCTGCTTTCGGGCTTGTGTTATTTACTCTTGAAACATGTGGTATATGTTTCTAAGAAGCCCCTATGGGTTGAACATATGCCTTCTCTAAACCGTGTGAACCCGAAAGTTTTCATGAGTCATACTCTTCTGGTGCTTCACCAGATAAAATTTCAACGCTGCAACTTCATCGAACGTGAGAAGTGAATGAAAGGTTATGCATTGGAGAAGTGGGAGTCGACCTTGAACTTGTGTTCATGCCCATGGATACGATGTAGATCTTATCATCAAAGCTTCTCTTAAATGAATTATTCCTTTGGTATAAGTTCATCTTATATCTCGGATCTGGCCTTTTGCAATCGTGGTTCCGACCATGATTGTTCTTCTTTGATCTCATTTCTCGGACAAGTTAAAACAATTGTCTTCTATGGATCAATACACCAGACCAACCTTACTTTGATCTTGTGTCGAGTATTACCCCGTGGTATCTCGAGATTATCATGGAACTGCATAACGTTTTATGAGTTCTTCATCAAGTGCTACCTTCCCACTGATTCCAATTTTTCGCGGGCTCTGAGTTATTGAACACTCAAAGACACCGATAACTGAACCGAGTCCGCTCTACGGTTCAACAACTCTTCAGTAAGCTTCTATAAGTACGAGTTTGTACCCGATCACGCCATTCCTAGCCTGTTTGGCTATATCATTGTCGTGACGATTCTAACTGTGCTACCTGGTCCTTATTCTCGGAGCACCAATTTTCGACGATGAACTAACCTTACGTCGATCCTAATCGTCATATCAATTCGCCTTGAACAACAAGCTTGGTTTCGAGTTTGTGTCGTACCTTTGGTTCCAATAACCTTTCACTTCATCATTACTTGACTTGATGTCATCACCGATCGATTACATCTTCATGAACTCTCGCGACAAAGGTGTCGTGAATATCATCAACATTCTGAGCTCTTCCAAGAGATCTATTGAAATCATGATGAGAAATACCATCCTTGCCCTCGATGATTGGTGTTATCAGCGGCAACATTATTGCATTCCCTCCAACACAAAACTTGTTCCTGTATTGTGTTGTACCTTGAGTTCCTTGCTATCCAACTTATGTTATATTCTACCGCGGAGTATTACCATCTTTGATGTTAAGAATGTTGTGAGGATTACTCCACCTCTTAAGAATTCTTGCTATAATGATACTTCTCACCATCACCATTCTTTCTTGGTCCTCGTGTTGATTCCAACCGGGGTACCCACAAGTGAACGGTGTTGTTTGGATTATGCACTTCTAGCAACCCTATTGCTTTGAAGTTAATGATCGATAGTTCATTCTAAGTCCTTCGCTAATTGAATCACCATTCTGACATTGGTCGTGCAACCCAATCCACATTTCGGGCGCACCTTTCAACCAATGTTTAATTGTGTATGTTTTCCTCGAGCATACTTCCTTATATCATTTGATCTAACAAATGTTATCTCCTTGTTCACCTAATGGTGGAAATCCATCTTTTGGGAATATCGGTGAATTGCCGTTGAGTTCACCAGACACCTCCTTGTCCTCTCCTTGGTTTAATGGTGAACTATTGCTTCAGAAACCCGCTCCCATAGTTCATTTCCCGAGAAGCTTGCAATGCCATTTCAACGATTTGTGTTGCGCCTTTTCTTCTCGGACATCCTGAGTCTCAGGTATCCTGACACCAATCGGATCTGAATCTCGGTCAGATATGATGGTTGGGACAACTTTCCAAGAGTTATGACGTTGATCCTTTGATGACCCGGTAACATGATGTCATGCCTAGCACCCCCCCCGGCTGGAGGACCTATTGTTATAGATTCCTTTCCAACAAGGTTATCCATTCTTCCATGAGGAAACTGTAAGACTTATTCTACAAGTTATTCCTGATGAATCCTTCGTGTTTCCAAAGTCTGATCTTCACCTGATGACCATGTCAATGCTATCTCGAAGCATGTCTATGGTACTCCGATTTTCAACAAGACCACTTGAAGCCCAATGCTAAATGTTTCTTGCTCAATTACCCAAACACCGTTGTATGGGCAATGTCATGAAAATTCTCTCCCCTACCTAAAGAGAGTTTTCTACATAATATCCTGTCATGGATATCTTGCTCTGCTTGTCCTGGGGAAGGATATACCCCTGATATACGTGTTTTAAGCACATCTTCCTTCCCGTTGTTTTGTTCAAACTTTCTTGTAAACTACTTAACCGAGCAGTGGTAATCCCCTGCTTAGGTAAACACCTCGGTGTACCTTCCTGTCTGGTGTAACCCTGTTACTATTGTTGAAAACATTCCGGTAACCACCGATGGACGAGAACTTTGCCTATTGGCCCGCCTCGTTCAACGAGCAGGAAAATGGTTCTCTTCGTCCCTCGCCCTTGGTATCGATGTTGTTGCCGACATAACTGATAGGCTACCCTCTAACACGCCTTACTATCATGACCGTGCAAGGTGTCGGCCCCCTTCCTACTTTCAACCACATGGTGGGCCCATAACCCACAGTTCCACAGGATCGAAAGCTGACTCTCCTATACACCCCCTGTTTCCCAAAGTTATTCCTCGCGCGTGGACTCGTATGTAAATCACGAACCACCGTCCCAAGTGATCTATTTTGGTATCAGACGCAATACTTATTCTCGTTGCCTTGAACCCCTTTCACCTTCTGATTAGGCATCGAACGCTTGCCTATCCGTTTGAAAATTCTCGTGGTACCTCCTTACTTTGCTCTCGATATTTTCTTAAGATTCAATTCGAGAGTAACTTCCGCCACCTTCCTCGATGTTATCGACCAGATAGTCAACCTTGTAGAGGTCTGTCCTTTTGAAGCTACCCCTTATCCTTTCCTTAAGTACGATGAAGATCCCCAAGTAAGGACGACAACTTCATCATGATGACCCGAAGCAGAGAACTGAAGACATCAATGTAATGGATTGACCTCTTCGAGAAGAGCAACCAAGACTGAGAAGATCCGTTAGCATTTCGTAATTAGATCCCTCCCCCCTTACTCCTGCTCCTAAATCTCGGGACGAGATTTCTTGTAGTGGAGGAGAATTGTGACGCCCGGATAATCAAGCTACAGTAACCCTCTGGTAATGATGCCACGTCACCTCGATTATTGTTGATAATCTCGTGTTAGCTCGGAACCGAACCAAATTCAAATTTGAATTAAAGTCAAAACAATTAAAGTTTTCAAAAGTCAAAACTAAATTGTTCCTAATGTGTCTAATAATCCATAATAAATGCTGGTGAAGAAATCATCTCTTAATAAAATACTTAAATGCACTAAATAAACTAAAACAATAGCAAAAACAATTATTTAAATGCTTTAAAATGATAAACAATTACAAACTAATATATTTAGGTGCCAAGTTAATTGTGACAGTGGTATAATTCCTATTACCAATTTAGGGATCATTTTTGTACTTCACAAAACTAAAATACAATCAGGAACAAAATAAAACAGAAAAGAAATAAAATACATAAAAGAAAAAAAACAGAAACAACAAAAA
>NC_041393.1:349334808-349337782 GCF_002162155.2 Triticum dicoccoides | reverse complement strand
CCCGATCCAGATCGGATCGGGCTCGCACGCGCGTTGCCGCCTGGACCGCGCCGGCGACTGGAGCTTCCTCGCCGGCCTGCTTCGCCGCCTCCCCACCGGACTGCCGCCTCACCGTCCTCCTCCTCGTCCCCTCCTCGCCGGACCACCCCACGCACGCTGCCTGGACCCTACGCGCCCCGTGAGCACCTCTCCTCCTCCTCCCCTGGATTCCCGCTCGCCGACCGCGGCCATAACCGTCGTGCGCACGCGCGCTCGCACTCCCGCGGCCACTCACCACGCCCCCTGCTACTGGTGCGCCCCGGCTCCCCTACTAATGCTCCTCTGCCGCCCGCACGCCCGCTCTTCGCCGGACCGCACTCCGTCTCCCCCCACGTCGGCCGGCCACCACGGCCGCCTTGGCCACTGGCTCGGTTCAGCCGCACACTGATGAGGACATCAATACAATTGTTACACCCACAGCCCCTGCTGCTATACATACTGGACCAATTACTAGAGCTCGTGTACGCCAACTAAATTACCAGGTACTTTCGTTTCTTGGTAATGATTCTAATGTTCATGAGAATATGATGCTGCCTAAATTGGATACATTTGTTTTGCTTACAAATGAAGGGCCTAGCTTGGAGAAGGATGAACATTGCAGCAAGAACAAGCATGGAGATGATGGCATGCGCAAGGGGAACAAGAACGGAGTTACAAGTGATGATTTCAGGACTTTGAAGCCACCATAATGGGTGCATGAAGCCTTGGACGAAATATACAAGATGCCACTTCATAAATTTCGTCCCGAGGCTATTTTAGGTGCTGCGTCACCTTATTATTGGGCCAGGCCCATGTAATTTCGAAATACATAAGTATAGGCTATTTTTAGAGTCCGTATGTGTGGGGAAACAAGAGATAGGGTTGATTTCGGACCCCTCCACCAAGGGCCACGAAATTCCCCCCCTCTTCCTCCATATATACAGCCCTTAGGGCATCGTTTAGACTTTGGGTTTTGTTTAGATTAAAAGTTCGCAATAGCTGCAACTTCGCGTACTTCGTTTGTGTTCAACGACCAGACAAAGGCGTCACAGAACCCCACCTTGATCAATAAAGCTTTCATCTTATATTCGCAATATCCAGATTGCAATCTTAGTTTCTTGCTTGTTCTTCGTTTGCTCGCAGGAAACAGACCCTCGTGGTCAGGTTGATCGTGCTCCGGCGTGGTCAATAACCTCTCGGAGTTGGTTTAGCGATTGCTAAGGCGCGACGTCCTCGCACGTTCGTAGTCGGATCGTCAAAGTCGACTTCCACCAAAGCGAAATCCACCATCTCATCGAAAGACGGGACACCTTTGCCTCTATCAAGATGATGAGGACATCAATACAATTGTTACACCCACAGCCCCTGCTGCTATACATACTGGACCAATTACTAGAGCTCGTGCACGTCAACTAAATTACCAGGTACTTTCATTTCTTGGTAATGATTCTAATGTTCATGAGAATATGATGCTGCCTAAATTGGATACATTTGTTTTGCTTACAAATGAAGGGCCTAGCTTGAAGAAGGATGAACATTGGAGCAAGAACAAGCATGGAGATGATGGCATGCGCAAGGGGAACAAGAACGGAGTTACAAGTGATGATTTCAGGACTTTGAAGCCACCATAATGGGTGCATGAAGCCTTGGACGAAATATACAAGATGCCACTTCATAAATTTCGTCCCGAGGCTATTTTAGGTGCTGCGTCACCTTATTATTGGGCCAGGCCCATGTAATTTCGAAATACATAAGTATAGGCTATTTTTAGAGTCCGTATGTATGGGGAAACAAGAGATAGGGTTGATTTCGGACCCCTCCACCAAGGGCCACGAAATTCCCCCCCTCTTCCTCCATATATACAGCCCTTAGGGCATCGTTTAGACTTTGGGTTTTGTTTAGATTAAAAGTTCGCCATAGCTGCAACTTCGCGTACTTCGTTTGTGTTCAACGACCAGACAAAGGCGTCACAGAACCCCACCTTGATCAATAAAGCTTTCATCTTATATTCGCAATATCCAGATTGCAATCTTAGTTTCTTGCTTGTTCTTCGTTTGCTCGCAGGAAACAGACCCTCGTGGTGAGGTTGATCGTGCTCCGGCGTGGTCAATAACCTCTCGGAGTTGGTTTAGCGATTGCTAAGGCGCGACGTCCTCGCACGTTCGTAGTCGGATCGTCAAAGTCGACTTCCACCAAAGCGATATCCATCATCTCATCGAAAGATCGGGACCCTCGCCTCTATCAAGTGGTATCAGAGCCAGGTTGCTCGGTGAGATTTTACAGTTTTTCGTAGTTTAGATCGAGTCTGTTCTTCATACCTATAGTCCACGAAAAAGCCACAAAAAAAAATTAGGGTTAGTTCATCATATCCGAACCAATCTGAGCCTTTGCATAATCTTTTTAGGGTTTTGCTTTGTTGATTTTGCGGTTGCATCGTCGTGTCTAGTTGCTGGTCTTAGAGTCTAGTCTTTTAGAGTTTCGAGTTCTGGTCATAAGTTGTCACGCCGCCGCCGCACCATCATCATCGCCCCTGCCATCTACCACCACCGCTTATCCGCCACCGCTCCGAATCCGTATCCATATACCACCACCAATCCGTGTCCATATACCACCACCGATCCATATCCATATACTACCACCACTACCACCACCGCTGCCATATACCACCACCATATATCCACCACCAATCCGAGTTCTTTGCTTTTAGGTTTGTTTTCGGGATCCATCTAGATTCCGATTCGTGTTTCCTTGCCGAAGTAGGTTTCGGAAAAAAAAAAGAGTCGGGTAGCCACGCTCCGTTTAGGCCCAAAATTTTTCGAAAACGCATTTTTCGAAAAATTTTCTGGCTATCCTATTTTTAGGTGTTTCTGAGTGTTTTGAGACAGGTGCCATTATAGGAAGTTTTTTTTGACCCGTTTCCAGTTTTTGGGTCCGGGTAGTCAAAAAAAAAAAAAAT
>NC_041393.1:349301054-349334432 GCF_002162155.2 Triticum dicoccoides | reverse complement strand
AAAAAAGAGCGAAAAAAAAAATTTCAGAGTGTGCTTTTCCCTTGTTTCCGTGCCGCGCCGTGATTTTGTTGGTGTTCTAGGCTCGCGTCTCTAGCACAGTCTAGCCTAGGACCAGCACAGTACCGTCGTTGAGCGTTTATTCAACTTTGCATCTCTGAATTGATTATTGCTGACCCTTTTTGCTACCATATTATAAGCCTTCCCAGCTCCACATACATCTACGTCGTGCGTTTGACTCTCCCTGGTAATCGCTCTATCCAAGCTTTGAGAGTTTTTGACTACAACGGTTGCCGATCACCGCCTGCTGCTGGGTAAGAACTGGTAAGAATTTGAGATTTGCTTGACGGATTTGTGACACCCACCACCACCACTTGTTCGTAATCTGTAGGATCATATTCTTGTGTGTCTCTATTGCTGCTAACCATGCCAGGATCACAAGCCGACGAGATTGACTGGGAGAATTTATCGAACAAGGAGCTTCATGATAAGTTTCAGCAAATGATGACTGAACAGGTGCAAGATGTGTTGAACAATTTTGAAGAGGCCATGGAGAAGATCACTGGCTTTGAGAAGACGTTCGAAACAAAGCTCGATAACAAGTTTAATGAATTGCTCGCGCGTCTTCCACCACCACCACCCGCTGCAGCTAACGCACCTCTCCAACAACAACAACAACAACGACTACCTCCACGTCGCGAAGCAGACCTCCGCCGAGCAAGCCGTGTTCCTCTTGCGTTTGGCCAAACTGTTGGTGCTGCTGTTGATACTTCTGTGGCTCCTGCTGCTGATGTGGAGGAGGATGATTATGTGGGAGACTATGAGGATGAGGTTGATCAAAATCAACACTACGTGCAGCCACCTGTACCACCACCAGCAGGTCGACCTCAGGTATATATTCGTAATGGTAGGCCTGCACCACCACCTCAGGTACGCGATGATGTCCATATTCCTAAACTGAAATTAAATATTCCACCATTTGAGGGTAGATATGTTCCTGATATATATCTTACTTGGGAGTTAGAAACTGAACAACGATTTACATGTTTACAATATCCTGAGGAGAGACGAGTTGCTGCTGCTGTTTGTGCTTTCACTAGTTTTGCATGTGTATGGTGGTCTGAACATTGTAGATTATATCCTATTCCAACTACTTGGGCTGCTTTGAAAACTGCTATGCGTACGCGTTGGGTTCCACCATATTATCAACGTGAATTGCTTCAAAAATTGCAGCGTTTAAGACAAGGGAAAAATTCTGTAGAAGAATATTATCAGGAATTACAAACTGGCATGATTAGATGTGGTATTGTTGAGGAGAATGAAGCTATGCTTGCATGTTTTCTAGGTGGATTAAATAGAGAGATTCAAACCATTCTAGACTATAAGGAGTATACTAATATCACTCGTTTATTCCATCTTGCTTGTAAAGCTGAACGTGAAGTGCAGGATCGACAAGCATTGGGGCGAACTAACTTTTCTGCAGGCCGACCTTCATCATGGACACCACGCGCATCTTCTACTTCAACTGCACCAGCACCTCCATCCGGTGCCACCTCCAGCCGTGATACAAGAAAACAGGCACAACCACCATTATCTGCCAAGAGCGCACCTGCGGGGCCTGCACAACGTTCTTCTTCTTCCATGGCATCAACAGGGCACACAAGTGATATTATTTGTCGTCGTTGTAAGGGAGGAGGTCATTATGCGAGGGAATGCAAATCTCCGCGTGTGATGATTGCTACCGCGGATGGTGGATATGAGTCCGGTAGTGACTATGATGAGGAGACATTGGCTCTTATTACACGTGAAGAACATGGTGGAGATGATTCTGATCATGAGACGCAATACATGGCTCCTGAAGACGCTGACAGGTATGAATGTTTAGTTGCTCAACGTGTTTTGAGTGTGCAGGTCACACAAGCTGAGCAAAATCAGAGGCACAATTTGTTCCATACCAAGGGAGTTGTGAAGGAACGTTCTGTGCGCGTCATAATAGACGGAGGGAGCTGCAACAACTTGGCTAGCATGGAGATGGTGGAGAAGCTTTCTCTCACCACAAGACCACATCCACATCCTTACTACATCCAATGGTTCAACAATAGCGGCAAGGTTAAGGTAACACGTACTGTTCGTGTGCATTTTAGTATCTCTACATATGCTGATTATGTTGATTGTGATGTGGTACCTATGCAAGCATGTTCCTTATTACTTGGTAGACCTTGGCAATTTGATAAAAATTCTGTACACCATGGTAGAAACAATCACTATACTCTTGT
This sequence comes from Triticum dicoccoides, assembly GCF_002162155.2. NCBI lineage: Eukaryota > Viridiplantae > Streptophyta > Magnoliopsida > Poales > Poaceae > Triticum > Triticum dicoccoides. The sequence continues at coordinate 349,332,159 of NC_041393.1, read as the reverse complement.
TCATAAGGATAAAAATATTACTTTGCTTCCTATGACTCCTGATTCCATTTTGAAAGATGATATTAATAGAGCTAATAAAGCAAAACAGGAGACGAATAAGAGTGAAAATCAGATTGTGGCAAAAGAATTTGAGCAACAAATGAAGCCTAATAATAAACCATCTAGTGTTGCTTCTGAAATTAAATTGAAAAGTGCATGTTTATTTGCCACCAAATCTGATATTGATGAGCTAGATTTGAGCAAATCTGTTTGCTATGCTTTTGTGTGCAAAGAGGCATTATTTTCATTCGAGGACGTGCCTTCCTCTTTGCCTCCTGCTGTCACTAACATTTTGCAGGAGTTCGCTGACGTCTTTCCACAAGACGTGCCACCGGGATTACCGCCTATTCGAGGGATTGAGCATCAGATTGACTTAATTCCCGGTGCTTCACTGCCCAACCGTGCACCATACCGTACCAATCCAGAGGAGACGAAGGAGATTATGCGTCAAGTACAAGAGCTTCTCGACAAAGGTTATATACGCGAATCCCTTAGTCCTTGTGCTGTTCCTATTATTCTAGTGCCGAAAAAGGATGGTACATCACGTATGTGTGTTGATTGTAGAGGCATTAATAATATTACTATTCGTTATCGTAATCCTATTCCTAGGCTAGATGATATGCTTGATGAATTGAGTGGCTCTACAATATTCTCCAAAGTTGATTTGCGTAGTGGATACCATCAAATTCGTATGAAATTGGGAGATGAATGGAAAACAGCATTTAAAACTAAGTTTGGATTATATGAGTGGTTAGTCATGCCTTTTGGGTTAACTAATGCGCCTAGTACTTTCATGAGACTAATGAACGAAGTTTTACGTGCTTTCATTGGACGATTTGTGGTAGTCTATTTTGATGATATACTGATTTATAGCAGATCTTTGGAAGAACATTTGGAACATTTACGTGCTGTTTTTATTGCTCTACGTGATGCACGTTTGTTTGGTAACCTTGGGAAGTGCACCTTTTGCACCGACCGAGTATCTTTTCTTGGCTATGTTGTTACTCCACAGGGAATTGAAGTTGACAAAGCCAAGATTGAAGCTATTGAGAGTTGGCCGCAGCCCAAAACAGTCACACAAGTGAGGAGTTTTCTTGGCCTCGCTGGATTCTATAGGCGTTTTGTGAGAGATTTCAACACCATTGCTGCACCTCTCAACGAGCTTACAAAGAAGGATGTTGATGAGGACATCAATACAATTGTTACACCCACAGCCCCTGCTGCTATACATACTGGACCAATTACTAGAGCTCGTGCACGCCAACTAAATTACCAGGTACTTTCGTTTCTTGGTAATGATTCTAATGTTCATGAGAATATGATGCTGCCTAAATTGGATACATTTGTTTTGCTTACAAATGAAGGGCCTAGCTTGGAGAAGGATGAACATTGGAGCAAGAACAAGCATGGAGATGATGGCATGCGCAAGGGGAACAAGAACGGAGTTACAAGTGATGATTTCAGGACTTTGAAGCCACCATAATGGGTGCATGAAGCCTTGGACGAAATATACAAGATGCCACTTCATAAATTTCGTCCCGAGGCTATTTTAGGTGCTGCGTCACCTTATTATTGGGCCAGGCCCATGTAATTTCGAAATACATAAGTATAGGCTATTTTTAGAGTTCGTATGTGTGGGGAAACTAGAGATAGGGTTGATTTCGGACCCCTCCACCAAGGGCCACGAAATTCCCCCCCTCTTCCTCCATATATACAGCCCTTAGGGCATCGTTTAGACTTTGGGTTTTGTTTAGATTAAAAGTTCGCCATAGCTGCAACTTCGCGTACTTCGTTTGTGTTCAACGACCAGACAAAGGCGTCACAGAACCCCACCTTGATCAATAAAGCTTTCATCTTATATTCGCAATATCCAGATTGCAATCTTAGTTTCTTGCTTGTTCTTCGTTTGCTCGCAGGAAACAGACCCTCGTGGTCAGGTTGATCGTGCTCCGGCGTGGTCAATAACCTCTCGGAGTTGGTTTAGCGATTGCTAAGGCGCGACGTCCTCGCACGTTCGTAGTCGGATCGTCAAAGTCGACTTCCACCAAAGCGATATCCATCATCTCATCGAAAGATCGGGACCCTCGCCTCTATCACACACCCTGTGGGCGAGCGCTCCCCCAGGAGCCCGTCTCCCACGCGCGTCCACCGCTGGGGCCACGCCCGCTCGGTCGCTAGGGCCGCCCCCCTGCTCCCCTCGCCCCACGCCGGCACCGCCGCCCTGCTGCCGCTTGTGCGGTGGCCGCCGGCAACCTCGCCCCACACTGGGCGGGATGCGCCCCTGCGCCCATCCCTGGCCGGCGACGTGCCCCGCCGTGGCCGCCCGTGTACACGCCCGCGTGCCCCTGCGCGTGCACCCGAACGGGGCACCCCCGTAACCCGTCGCCCGCGCCCTGTTTGGCCTCTGGGCCAATGACAAACAGGGACCACGCCCCTGAGGAAACAAAAAAAAAAGAAATAAAAATAAATATATAAATAAGAAATTAATTAATTATTAATTAATTAATGATTAAAATAATTAATGGATTAATTAAGTTAATTAATCATGTTTAATTAATCTAATTAAGTAGTTAGTTTTATTAAACCCTAATTAGACTAATCAGTCAATGACATGCGGGACCCACACGTCAGATTGACCCAGTCAACTCCCTGTTGACTGCTGACGTCATGCTGACGTCATGATGACGTCAGCGTGCACTATTCTGAATAATGTCGCATTAAAATAATTAAATAAATCTTGAAAATGATTTAAATCTTTTAAAATTAATAGAAAATAAACCGTAGCTCAGATGAAAATAATTTCAACATGAAAGTTGCTCAGAACAACGAGACGAATCCGGCTACGCTGTCCGTTCGTCCGCCACACACCCCTAACCTATCAAACCCGCAACTTTCCCCCTCCGGCTCCTCTGCCCGAAAACACGAAACACCGGGAATACTTTCCCGGGGGTTTTCCCCCCTTCACCGGTATCACCTACTACCGCGTTAGGGCACACCGAACACCGCGTATTGCCTTGATATATTTTGTGGTGCTTTGTTTGCTCTGTATTCATTATTTCTTCCCCCTCTTCTCTCCGGTAGACTACGAGACCGACGCTGCTGCTGACCAGTTCGACTACGGAGTTGACGACCCCTCTCTCTTGCCAGAGCAACCAGGCAAGCCCCCCCCTTGATCACCAGATATCGCCTATTCTCCTCTATACTGCTTGCATTAGAGTAGTGTAGCATGTTACTGCTTTCGTTAATCCTATTCTGTTGCATAGCCTGACATTGTCGCTACATCTGTTGATACCTTACCTGCAATCCTAAATGCTTAGTATAGGATGCTAGTTTATCATCATTGGCCCTACATTCTTGTCAGTCTGCCTTGCTATACTATCGGGCCGTGATCACTTGGGAGGTGATCACGGGTATATACTATACATACATACATACTTTACAAATGGTGACTAAAGTCGGGTCAGCTCATTGAGTACCCGCAAGTGATTCTGACGAGGGGGTTGAAAGGACAGGTGGCTCCATCCCGGTAGAGGTGGGCCTGGGTTCCCGACGGCCCTCGACTGTTACTTTGTGGCGGAGCGACAGGGCAGGTTGAGACCACCTAGGAGACAGGTGGGCCTGGCCCTGTTCGGCGTTCGCGGATACTTAACACGCTTAACGAGATCTTGGTATTTGATCTGAGTCGGCTACGAGCCTATACGCACTAACCATCTACGTGGGAGTAGTTATGGGTATCCCGACGTCGTGGTATCAGCCGAAGCACTTCAGACGTCAGCGACGGAGCGGCGCGCGCCGGATTGGAACGTAAGCCTGCTCTTGTATTAAGGGGGCTAGTTCTGCTTCCGGCCGCCCACGCAACGTGCAGGTGTGCTATGGGCGATGGGCCCAGACCCCTGTGCGCTTAGGTTTAGACCGGCGTGCTGGCCTCTCTGTTTTTCCTAGGTGGGGCTGCGACGTGTTGATCTTCCGCGGCCGGGCATGACCCAGGAAAGTGTGTCCGGCCAAATGGGATCAAGCGTGTTGGGGAATGTGGTGCACCCCTGCAGGGAAGTTAATCTATTCGAATAGCCGTGATCTTCGGTAACAGGACGACTTGGAGTTGTACCTTGACCTTATGACAACTAGAACCGGATACTTAATAAAACACACCCTTCCAAGTGCCAGATACAACCGGTGGTCGCTCTACCTCAGGGATATGAGGAGGGGATCGCCGGGTAGGATTATGCTATGAGATGCTATTTGGAGATGCTACTTGGAGGACTTCAATCTACTCTCTTCTACATGCTGCAAGACGGAGGCTGCCAGAAGCGTAGTCTTTGACAGGTTTAGCTATCCCCCTCTTATTCTGGCATTCTGCAGTTCAGTCCACTGATATGGCCTCCTTACACATATACCCATGCATATGTAGTGTAGTTCCTTGCTTGCGAGTACTTTGGATGAGTACTCACGGTTGCTTTCTCCCCCCTTTTTCCCCTTTCCTTTCTTTCTGGTTGTCGCAACCAGATGCTGGAGTCCAGGAGCCAGGAGCCAGCGTCGACGACGACTACTACATTGGAGGTGCCTACTACTACGTGCAGGCTGACGACGACGACCAGGAGTAGTTAGGAGGATCCCAGGCAGGAGGCCTGCGCCTCTTTTGATCTGTATCCCAGTTTGTGCTAGCCATCTTATGGCAACTTGTTTAACTTATGTCTGTACTCAGATATTGTTGCTTCCGCTGACTCGTCTATGATCGAGCACTTGTATTCGAGCCCTCGAGGCCCCTGGCTTGTATTATGATGCTTGTATGACTTATTTTATTTGTAGAGTTGTGTTGTGATATCTTCCCGTGAGTCCCTGATCTTGATCGTACACATTTGCGTGCATGATTAGTGTACGATTGAATCGGTGGCGTCACACATCATCATCACGAAGATGCTCCACAAGCGCAAATGAACAAGTCCCAACAAGCCCTACTTCACGCCAAGTCCAAGCTTCATGAGCACAAAAGAAGACCGCGAGACGACCACCACCAAGACGGTGCTACGACTACAACAACCACTTCGGCATCTTCGCCAAGTGCTATCAAGGCATCTTCGCCTTTGGACATACGACATCTTCGCCTACTTCCCATGAGTTCGCCTACATCGACTTCATCAAGTCCAAGGCGACTACCTACGAGCGAGGGCGACACTTCCATCTTCGGAAGCCCCTCAAGGAAGATGGCCGAGCATGGGAAACTCCCTTCGGTCATGGAGACGAGCTACGAGGTGCCACATCATATGGGCCTCCAACACCAAGACGGTGACAATACGGTCGAGCAAGGGCCATCCCCTTCGACTACGGCGACGAGCGCGAACCTCTTCAACAACATGAAGACGGCGCCCATATTGGACTCATACTCCGAGTCAAGCTACGCGACCGCGCATGGAGACATTTGCACCTACATCTCTCCGACACCCACATATGTTGAGATGCCCCAAGTGCCATGTGAGGAGAGCCACCACCACATGAATGACATGAGTGACTCCACCATACGTGACATTGAGAGCATTTCCTATGAGAGGATGAGTGTGACCACCACTAGCCCCACACATGAGAGCATGCCACACATCCTATTTGAGGTTGAGAGCCATTTGAGTGACTCCACCAACCATATGAGTGAGTGCATCCTTGAGGGAGTGAGTGAGCCACAACACGTAATGAGTGAGGTAGTTGACACGGCACGTGAAGCCACTATGATTTATAACGACTTAACCTCTACTCCTAGTGTGTTTTCTTCTTTGGTGCCAGGTCTCCTACATGATGACATGCCTATCCTTGACGAGTCTATTCCTCCATTGGAGACGACGATGGTCATGGTGGACGAGGATGCACCCCCCACATGGTTCCATCAAGACGAAGTTGACAACGAATGGATCTTCGACACCTCACCTACAACACATGAGCGATGCTCCAAAGGTAACATAGGTGATGGTACTTCTCTTGTCCCACTAGTGGACTATCTTGACATCGATTGCTCCCATGATGTTGACACACCTATTGCCATGCTTCATGCTAGTGAGACTTCTTCATGCCTTGACTTACCTATTTATGATGAATATGATGATGAGCATGTTGAGTTGCCTAGTTGTGATGCTATGCTCCATAGGATATCATGTGAAAATTCTATTGGTCACTTCATGTTTGACAACCCATTGAACTTGTCATATGCTATGAGTGAGATTTCCCATATTGCATCATTTCAATCTCAACATAGTAACTATGCATGCCCCATTAAAATCAATCCCATTTGCACTTATGGCATAGATGACGAGATGATGGTCATTGGCTTTTGTTTTTCATGTGATGATATTGCCATGCTTCCTTTACATGATTTGCGCAATTAATCTACTATGCCATGCCATGATCACATTGTTCCAATTGTACATTGTTTTGGATGTTGTCAATATTCTCCACGTGATGTTTCTACTCTTGCTCATGAGGAGACCCCCATAGTTTCCTCATACATATTAGGAGATCTTGATGCATTCCACCCTTTGCATGATTTCCATGATTGCGTGCACCTTATGCATTCCATGAATAACAATGCTCTAGATATTTCTCATGATGCATTACATCCTTTGAGTCTCCATTATGCCATTCATAACAACAAACCTATCATGATGGATGACATGTTTCTATATCACGCATCTCATTTATTTGAGCATTGGCTATTTTGTGCTAACCGACACATGCATGTGCGCATCATGATGGATGATGTGTACATATACCACGCACACACAATTTTCCCTTTGTCTTTGTTTTGTGTAGGTACTCATGTATACTCGTCAACCTCTCAATCCCAAGAGTTGAGGAAACGAGCTCTTGAGAGCAACGATGACTTGGGATCCCGTGGACTATCCTTACCACCATTCCCTTCGCGCAAGGACTACGCGCATCTCTTCTGCTTGGCTCTCACATGGCTATGGGCCATTTACCACTTGTCACCTTATGCTCATTTTACCGTGTTCACTTTGCATGTTATGCCTCGTTACATGATTTTGCCATGCAATTGTGACCCTTGCTTGCATTTACCCATGATGCACCATTATGATACTCCTACGGGGAATCACGAAGAACACGCAGAAGCAAAAGGGGAAACACGGGGAACACGAGAGGGAGGAACACTAAACCGACATAGAATCAATCACACGAGTGCTAGATCACCGACAACATAGAGTAACATATGATCCACAATCAATAAAGGTAAGGATACAAAGGAACCGTTCTTCTCCGTACGGAGGTCTTGATAGTCTTCCCTAGAAAGGGGTCTTGAATCCGCTTGGGGGATCTTCTCCGAAGAGGCCGTGAGGTCCGAGGAGAAGTAACCAAGTGGATGAGCAAGGCTCTCACACAAAATATGAGCTAAACCAATGCAGCCGTACCAGGAGGTGGGGGCATCCTATTTATAGTCTTAGTGCAAATGGAAGTCAAAGTGAAGGGATACAAGGGCTCCAGCCCGAGGGTGCGGTCACTCAGGTGCCGGACGTCCGGAAGGCGTCGGACGTCCGGAGGCTCAGGACGGTCCGGTCGTCCGGTCGTGCTCGGACGTCCGTAGATTCAGCTCTGACGTGGCCGCATCGGTCGTCCAGAGGGGGTCGGTCGTCCGGAGCGTCGTGACTGTCCGGACGTCTGGAGGTCGTCGGTCGTCCGTAGTTTTGGCTCGGATGCTTGTCGTCCGGTCGTCCGGTGGGTCTCGGACTTCCGTAGATTTGGTTTGGGTGGCCAGGCACCGGACGTCCGGAGAGCTCGGTCTTCCGTGTCGTAGGACTCGTCGGACGTCCGGACTGGGTCGGTCGTTTGACGCCTGTAGCTTCCACGACAGCTCTTCTTGTCCATCATGCTTGGGGTCCTCGCCGTCTTGGCTCTTGTATGTAGCTGTTCCGTGGCTCGCTTCCAGGCACCTGATCACACACAGAGTTTTCGAATGAGGTAGTAGCCATGTCTTGTGAGTAGGAAGAGGGAGTTTGGAGAGGAGTGAGTTCACCTTATCTTCAATAGCCTTAGCTCGGGCTCTTGTCATGGGTCCAAGTGGTGTTGAGGGAGATGTAGGCACGTCCATGGGGATGAGCGAGGGATGCTCCACATCATCTCCTCCCCTTGGGAGAGATCCGACCTCGGATCAAAAGGTGCATCTCCATGGAAAGGTGCGAGGTCCTTGACGTTGAAGATGTCGCTCACATTGTACTTGCCTCGTGGTAGGTCGATCTTGTAGGCGTTGTTGCTGTAGCATGCTAGAACCTTGAAAGGTCCATCGGCGCGAGGGAGAAGCTTGGACTTGCGTTCGTTGGGGAAGCGGTCCTTGCGAAGATGTAGCCACACTAGATCACCAATGTTGAATACCATGGGTTGCTTGTTGATGTTGAGCTTGGTCGCTAGTTGTTGTACTTGGCGCTCGATGGTGTGCCTTGTATCTTCATGCATCTTCTTGATGTAGCTTGCACGAGCACTTGCGTCGAGGTTGGTTCGCTCTTGTAGAGGAAGAGGTTGAATGTCTAATGGGGACAAAGGGTTGAAGCCGTAGACGACCTCGAAGGGGGACTTGCCGGTCGTGGAATGTCTTGCACGGTTGTAGGCGTACTCGGCGATGGGTAGACAAGCCTCCCACTCCTTGATGTTCTTCTTGATCAACACGTGAAGTAGAGTGGAGAGTGTATGGTTCGTCACCTCCGTTTGGCCGTCGGTTTGAGGATGGTATTTCGAAGAGAACAAAAGCTTGATTCCGAGCTTGGCGCATAGGGTCTTCCAAAAGTAACTCAAGAACTTGACGTCGCGGTCCGAGACAATCGTCTTTGGCACTCCATGAAGTCGCAAGATTTCCCTACAAAAGATATTGGCAATATGTGAAGCATCGTCTATCTTGTTGCAAGGAATGAAATGTGCCATCTTAGAAAATCGGTCCACAACAACAAAGACGGAATCCTTGCCATTTTGAGTTCTAGGCAAACCAACTACAAAATCCATGCTAATGTCTTCCCAAGGTTGATAAGGAATAGGAAGGGGCATGTAAAGACCATGGGATTGAGCTTTTGACTTAGCTTTGCGACATGTAGAGCAACGGTTGGTGAAGCGTGAGACGTCACGGAACATCTTGGGCCAAAAGTAGTTCTTGGAGAGCGTGGCGAAATTCTTGTCGCGTCCAAAGTGTCCCATGAGTCCACCTCCATGAGCCTCTTGCAAAAGGAGCAAACGAAGAGAAGACTCGGGAATGCAAAGTTTGTTAGCTCTCATAAGATAATCATCCTTTATGTAGTATCGTTCCCAAGACATGTGTGTCAAACACTTAGCATAATGAGTAGCAAAAGAAGGATCATGCTCATACAAGTCTTTTATATGCTCAAAACCAATAACATTCAACTCAAGTTTAGTGACAAGCATGCATATGCGTGAAAGTGCATCCGCAACAACATTTTCTTTACCCTTAATGTACTTGATCACATAAGGAAAAGATTCAATGAATTCACTCCATTTGGCGTGGCGCTTGTTCGATTTAGTTTGACCTTTTAAGTATTTAAGCGTTTCATGATCGGTGTGTATGACAAACTCATGAGGTCTAAGATAATGTTCCCAAACATGTAGCACACGCACTAAAGCATATAATTCTTTGTCATAGATGGGATAGTTAAGTTGAGCACCGGAGAGTTTTTCACTAAAATAAGCAATGGCTCATTTTTCTTGCATCAAAACTCCGCCAATTCCCGTACCACTTGCATCACAATGAACCTCAAAAGTTTTCTCAAAATTGGGCAAAGCAAGAATCAGAGCATGAGTAAGCAAAGACTTGAGCTCATCAAAAGCGGTGGATTGCAAAGATCCCCAAACAAAAGGTGCATTCTTCTTACTCAAAGCACGCAAAGGAGCGGCAATTGTGCTAAAGTTTTTCACAAAGCGGCGATAAAATCCTGCAAGACCAAGAAAGCTACGCACTTGTTGCAAATTGGTGGGTTGGGGCCAAGTTTTAATTGCTTTAATCTTAGTTTCATCAACATGGACACCCTTGGAAGAGACAACAAAACCTAAGAAAACCACTTTGTCAACGCCAAAAGTGCATTTTTTCAAGTTCGCATAAAGGCTTTCCTTGCGGAGGGTTTGCAACACCGATTTAACATGATTAATGTGCTCTTTCATGGTTTTGCTAAACACAAGGATATCATCAAAATAAACCACAATGAAGACTCCAATGTAAGGTCTAAGCACATGATCCATAAGACGCACGAAAGTTCCGGGTGCTTCCGACAAACCCATAGGCATCACTAACCACTCATATAAGCCAAATTTTGTTTTGAAAGCGGTTTTCCATTCATCACCTTCCTGAATGCGGATTTGATAATAGCCACTTTTAAGATCTATTTTTGAGAAAAAGTTGGCTCCACTAAGTTCATCAAGCATATCGTCTAAACGAGGAATGGGATGCCTATATCGAACGGTAATGTCATTTATGGGTCTGCAATCGGAACACAAGCGGAAACTTCCATCGGGCTTAGGCACAAGTATAACGGGAACGGCGCAACAGCTTAAGCTTTCACATACATGACCGTTGTCGATGAGTTATTGTACTTGCCGTTGAATCTCCTTGGTTTCTTCGGGATTGACATGGTATGGAGGTTTGTTTGGAAGTGGCGCTCCGGGGATGAGGTCGATTCGATGCTCAATGCCTTGTAGTGGTGGTAGACCCGGAGGTAGCTCATCAGGGAAAACATCTTTGAATTCTTGCAAAAGAGATTGAAGCACTAAAGGTAACTCATGAGAGGTGTTAGTTGTTGGCTCTCCATCTTTGCACACAAGGACGAAGTGCATCACACTCAATGGGTTCTCACACACTTCTCTTATCTCACTTTTGGTGTCAAATAGGATGAGGTTTTTCTCTCTAGGCGAAGAGGCGCTCAAATTTGGCTTGTGGCTCTCACTCAATTTTGGGTGTGTCACTTTGTCACTCTTCTCTCCATGATTGGTGGCTTGCTTGTCGGCTATCACTTGACTAGGAGACATAGGTCGTAGCACATATTCCTTCCCTTTCATTTTGAAGCTATAGTGATTGGTACGCCCATGGTGGATGACACCACGGTCAAATTGCCATGGTCGACCAAGAAGGAGGTGGCAAACGGTCATTGGGACCACATCACACTCCAAAGTGTCTTCATAAGCTCCAATTTTGAAAGAGACTTGGACCGTATGCTCGACTCATATAGTGTCAGAGTCACTTAGCCATTGAACCTTGTAGGGGTGCGGGTGCTTCCTCTTGACCAATTGAAGCTTGGAACATAGTTCTTCACTTGCCAAGTTGTGGCAACTACCTCCATCGATGATGACCTTGACGGACCTACCATTGATGCCGGCCTTAGTGTGGAAGATGTGGCATTGTTGGTCTTCTTCTTGTTGATGTTGAAGTGTCAAGACTTTAGAGACAACGAGAGGGGCTCGGATCCTCATCACAAAAGACTTGATCATCTTCATCTTTGTTCACGCGCCGGTGCATGGCCACTTGCTCAAGGGCTTCCATCTCCTCTTCACTCATTGAGTCATATGTGCCGTCGTCGTTGAGGATCATGGTGCGCTTGTTCGTGCCTTGGAAGGACTTGTGGCCTCGGAGGCCGCAAGTGAAACACTTGAAGGAGCTTGTTTTGACGGTCTCATCGGTTGGAGTAGATGATGAAGCACGCGGCTTGAAGTTGCTTGTAGTAGGAGGAAGACGACTTGAACTTGCCAAAGTTTTCTTGTAACTTGACTTGTCGTCGTTGCTTGGAGAAGGTTTGGTTGATGTAGATGTTGAATGAGTCGGTGAAGCTTGGGTGTTGGAGAAACCGTAGGTCTTGGATGAGTACTTGGCATACTTGAAGTCATCTTGCACTTGACGTTCCGCCTTAGTTGCTTGATGTATGAGCTCAATGAGGTTTGAATAGGGTTGGAAGTCGGCAATCTTCTTGATGGGATGATTGAGTCCATTCAAGAAACATGCCATTGTTTGCTCATCATCTTCCGTGACATTGGCTCGAATCATGGCTATCTCCATTTCCTTGTAGTATTCTTCAACACTCTTTGTTCCTTGCTTGAGGAGTTGTAGCTTCTTGAAGAGATCGCGGTTGTAGTAGGTTGGCACAAAGCGTGCGCGCATGACATCCTTCATTTGAGCCCAAGTGGTGATTGGTGGTTCACCTCTTGCTTGACGGCATTCAAGTACTTGTTCCCACCATATGAGCACATAGTCTTGGAACTCAAGTGATGCCATAGCGATCTTCTTCTCTTCCTCATAGTTATGCAAATGAAAGATTTTGTCGACCTTCAATGCCCATGAGAGGTACTCTTCGGGATCATTGCTTCCATTGAACTTGGGCATTGTGAACTTGAGCTTGCCATAGCGTTGCTCTTCATTGTGTTGTTGGTGATGGTGATGGTGATGTCCTTGACGTGGAGGATAGTCAACCTCATGTTGCTCTTGGCACGGAGGAAGTCCATGATCAACTTGCTCTTGTTGAACTTGAGGTTGAGGTGGAGCTTGACGAGCTTGTGGAGGACCTTGTAGAGCTTGACGTTGCACACGCGGTTGGTAGTTCCTCTCTTGGATTTCTTCTCGAAGGGCTTCCCCTTGATTGCACCGCTCGCGATTGCAGTTGGCAATGGCTCGGCTCGAATCTCGAAGGGCACGTTGCGCCTCAAGAGCTTGCGCTTCACGTTGTTGTTGTTGAAGACGTTGAGCCTCGGCGTCTTGTTCCTCTTGGTGTAGACGTGCTCGTTCTTCTTCTTGGCGCCTTAGTCGTTGCCGTTCTTGAGCTTGAGCAAAAGCGACTTGGTTTGATTGAGGACGATGGACTTGCTCATTGACTTGCTCTTGAGAATGCTTGTCATGTAGCGGGTTGAGAGATGCATGATGATCTTGACACGCGGCTCATCGAAGAGTGTTCGATGACGGTGTGCTTGAGTCGGAGAAGGTGTCGTCGGAGTGTCGACTCGAGCGGCGCCGTCTTGAGGATGAAGAAATGGAAGGATGCCGGTTCCTCATGGCAATCATGTCATGTGAGCATATAATACGCATAGACAATGCACATGACGTATCGCAAGCACGAACACAAAGCAAGATCATAGGAACATCATAGGAATGGGTCATAGATGGAATATGACAATAACAAGCAATATCTCCACCAAGCTTGCAAATACACATACAAGTATGAGAATCAAGAAACATGTGTAATGGAAAGCATGGGTCACAAATGCATGACAAAGGCATATGAATGATCATATCAAGCATAGTGAACATGGAAATAAGGGCATAAAGTATATAATGGACAATAACCCATAACCATGTGAGAGCCATGTAGAAGAAATGCGTGAAGTCTTTGCGCGAAGAGAGCGGTGGGAAAGGCAATCCATGCGATCCTAAGTCATCATTGCTCTCTAGAGCTCGTTTTGTCAACTCGTGGGATTGCGAGGTTGACAAATATTCATTGGCACCTATACAAAAGAGACACAATCCAAAGAAAGTGTGCGCATGGTAAATGTACACATCATCCATCATGATGTGCATGTGCACATGTGAGTTAGCACAAGATAAGCATCGCTCAAAGAAATTTGATGCATGGTATATGAACATGTCATCCATCATGAAAGAATAGTTATTGTGTATGACACAATGGGGACACAAATTGAGAATGCAAGTATATGGCGCATCAATAGCATTTTCATTCATGGGGAGCATATGGTGCACACAAGTATTGGGATTATGCAATGAATGGGATGGATCAAAATCTCCTAACATGTATGAGGAAACTATGGGGGTCTCCTCATGATCAATATCAGAAACATCACATGGAGAAAATTGACAACATCCTAAAGAATGCATATCCGAAGCTAGGTGGGCATGGCATGACATATGAGATAAATTATGCGAAGGGAGCATATCGATATCATCACAAGAAAAACAAATGCCAATAACCATGGGCTTGTCATCTATGCCATAAGTGCAAATTGGGTTTATTTTAATGGCATATGCATAGTCACTATGAAGAGATTGCAAATATGACATATGATTGATCTCATTCATAGCATATGACAAGTCAAGCGGGTTAGCAAACATGATGTGACCTTAAGAATTGTCACAAGAAATCCTATGTAACATGGCATCACTACTAATAGACTCCACATGAGAACCATCATACTCATCATAAATGGGCAAATCATCATATGGGGAAATCATACTAGCATGAAGCATGGTACTAGGTGGATCAACATCATGCAAGCAATCAATGTCAACAATGTCCACTAGTGGTACTAGAGCATCACCTTTACCTATGTTACCTTGTTCATTCCACTCAAGTGGTGTAGGTGAGGTGGGAAAGACCAAATGGTGGTCATCATCATCAACTTGATGGAACCATGTGGGGGGTGCATCATATTCCACCATGGCCATCGTCTTGTCCAAAGGGAGGACAAAGTCGTCGAGGATCGGCGCATCATCATAAATGGGACCTAGCACCAAATGAGAAGACACAATAGAGGTAGAGGTCAAGTTGTTAGAAATGCAAATGGCCTCACTAGACCTATCAACTATCACACACTCTCTATGTGGTGGTTCACTCACTCCCTCAAGGTAGGTGCACTCAAACTCACATATGGTGGAGTCACTCATCTCACTCAAGTGGTGGGGGTTGTGGCTCTCCTCACATGGAATTTGTGGCAACACATCATATATGGGGCTAGTGGTGAAGTCACTCTCACTCTCAATATGGTGGCAAAAGTCACTCAAGTCATCATACATCGCCGTGGTCGAAGGGAAAATCCCATGTTCAACCATCTCTTCGTCATCATTGTGGATGAAGGCCGAAGATGGCACATCATCGCTCTCGCATCCTAAGATGGAAGCATCATCCTTGCTCGCCACCTTGTCGCTCGCCTCCAAAGCTTGGTCCTTGAAGGTCTCTGTAGTCGTACTTGACGCCGCACCATCTTGAAAAATAGTCGTGGACGACTCGACATCATTAATGCCACAAAGAGGGATGGCGGTGAAGTCGAACTTGGAAGCGTCGTCTTGGAGCTCGTTGGGCTTGGACATCTTGGTGGTACTATCCTCAAGCTCGTTCTCATGGAGCTTGGTGATGAGGACATCAATACCATTGTTACACCCACAGGCCCTGCTGCTATACATACTGGACCAATTACTAGAGCTCGCGCACGCCAACTAAATTACCAGGTACTTTCGTTTCTTGGTAATGATTCTAATGTTCATGAGAATATGATGCTGCCTAAATTGGATACATTTGTTTTGCTTACAAATGAAGGGCCTAGCTTGGAGAAGGATGAACATTGGAGCAAGAACAAGCATGGAGATGATGGCATGCGCAAGGGGAACAAGAACGGAGTTACAAGTGATGATTTCAGGACTTTGAAGCCACCATAATGAGTGCATGAAGCCTTGGACGAAATATACAAGATGCCACTTCATAAATTTCGTCCCGAGGCTATTTTAGGTGCCGCGTCACCTTATTATTGGGCCGGGCCCATGTAATTTCGAAATACATAAGTATAGGCTATTTTTAGAGTCCGTATGTGTGGGGAAACAAGAGATAGGGTTGATTTCGGACCCCTCCACCAAGGGCCACGAAATTCCCCCCTCTTCCTCCATATATACAGCCCTTAGGGCATCGTTTAGACTTTGGGTTTTGTTTAGATTAAAAGTTCGCCATAGCTGCAACTTCGCGTACTTCGTTTGTGTTCAACGACCAGACAAAGGCGTCACAGAACCCCACCTTGATCAATAAAGCTTTCATCTTATATTCGCAATATCCAGATTGCAATCTCAGTTTCTTGCTTGTTCTTCGTTTGCTCGCAGGAAACAGACCCTCGTGGTCAGGTTGATCGTGCTCCGGCGTGGTCAATAACCTCTCGGAGTTGGTTTAGCGATTGCTAAGGCGCGACGTCCTCGCACGTTCGTAGTCGGATCGTCAAAGTCGACTTCCACCAAAGCGAAATCCATCATCTCATCGAAAGACGGGACACCTCCGCCTCTATCAAGTGGTATCAGATTTCCAGGTTGCTCGGTGAGATTTTACAGTTTTTCGTAGTTTAGATCGAGTCTGTTCTTCCTACCTACAGTCTACGAAAAAACCACAAAAAAAAATTAGGGTTAGTTCATCATATCCGAACCAATCTGAGCCTTTGCATAATTTTTTAGGGTTTTGCTTTGTTGAATTTGCGGTTGCATCGTCGTGTCTAGTTGCTGGTCTTAGAGTCTAGTCTTTTAGAGTTTCGAGTTCTGGTCATAAGTTGTCACGCCGCCGCCGCACCATCATCATCGCCCCTGCCATCAACCACCACCGCTTATCCGCCACTGCTCCGAATCCGTATCCATATACCACCACCAATCCGTGTCCATATACCACCACCGATCCATATCCATATACTACCACCGCTACCACCACCGCTGCCATATACCACCACCATATATCCACCACCAATCCGAGTTCCTTGCATATTAGGTTTGTTTTCGAGATCCATCTAGATTCCGATTCGTGTTTCCTTGCCAGAGTAGGTTTCGGAAAAAAAAAGAGTCGGGTAGCCACGCTCCGTTTAGGCCCAAAATTTTTCGAAAACGCATTTTTCGAAAAAATTTCTGGCTATCCTATTTTTAGGTGTTTCTGAGTGTTTTGAGACAGGTGCCATTATAGGAAGTTTTTTTTGACCCGTTTCCAGTTTTTGGGTCCGGGCAGTCGAAAAAAAAAAATTTGGTCGAAAAAATTTCGTGCCCATCCTGTCCGTTTGAGCTAGGAAGAGTTTTGAGACACTCGCCATTATAGTGATTTTTCGCAAAAAAAAAGCAGCGCAAAAAAAAAGAGAGCGCAAAAAAAAAGAGCGAAAAAAAATTCAGAGTGTGCTTTTCCCTTGTTTACGTGCCGCGCCGTGATTTTGTTGGTGTTCTAGGCTCGCGTCTCTAGCACAGTCTAGCCTAGGACCAGCACAGTACCGTCGTTGAGCGTTTATTCAACTTTGCATCTCTGAATTGATTATTGCTGACCCTTTTTACTACCATATTATAAGCCTTCCCAGCTCCACATACATCTACGTCGTGCGTTTGACTCTCCCTGGTAATCGCTCTATCCAAGCTTTAAGAGTTTTGACTACAACGGTTACCGATCACCACCTTCTGCTGGGTAAGAACTGGTAAGAATTTGAGGTTTGCTTGACGGATTTGTGACACCCACCACCACCACTTGTTCGTAGTCTGTAGGATCATATTCTTGTTTGTTTCTATTGCTGCTAACCATGCCAGGATCACAAGCCGACGAGATTGACTGGGAGAATTTATCGAACAAGGAGCTTCATGATAAGTTTCAGCACATGATGACTGAACAGGTGCAAGATGTGCTGAATAATTTTGAAGAGGCCATGGAGAAGATTACTGGCCTTGAGAAGACGTTCGAAACAAAGCTCGATAACAGATTTAATGAACTGCTTGCGCGTCTTCCACCACCGGCTGCACCTGTCGCACCTCTGCAACAACAACAACTACGCCCCCTTCCGAATCAGTATGGACGAGCACAGCGTGTTCCTATTGAGCCAGGACAACATTCTGGTGCCGCTGCTACTGCTGTTGGTGCTTCTTTGGCTCCTGCTACTGCTGCTGCTGGTACCCAGGAGGATGATGATTATGTGGGAGATTATGAGGATGAGGTTGATCAAAATCCGAACTACGTGCAGCCACCAGCACCACCACCACCAGGTCGACCTCAGGTATATATTCGTAATGGTAGGCCCGCACTACCACCTCAGGTACGAGATGATGTCCATATTCCTAAACTGAAATTGAATATTCCACCATTTGAGGGTAGATATGTTCCTGATATATATCTTACTTGGGAGTTAGAAACTGAACAACGTTTTACATGTTTACAATATCCCGAGGAGAGACGGGTTGCTGCTGCTGTTTGTGCTTTCACTAGTTTTGCATGTGTATGGTGGTCTGAACATTGTAGATTATATCCTATTCCCGCTACTTGGGCTGCTTTGAAAACTGCTATGCGTACTCGTTGGGTTCCACCATATTATCAACGTGAATTGCTTCAAAAATTACAGCGCTTAAGACAAGGAAAAAAATTCTGTAGAAGAATATTATCAGGAATTACAAACTGGCATGATTAGATGTGGTATTGTTGAGGAGAATGAAGCTATGCTTGCACGTTTTCTGGGTGGATTAAATAGAGAGATTCAGACCATTCTAGACTATAAGGAGTATACTAATATCACTCGTTTATTCCATCTTGCTTGTAAAGCTGAACGTGAAGTGCAGGATCGACAAGCATTGGCGCGAACTAACTTTTCTGCAGGCCGACCTTCATCATGGACACCACGTGCATCTTCTACTTCAACTGCACCAGCACCTCAATTAGGTGCCTCCTCCAGTCGTGATACAAGAAAACAGGCACAACCACCATTACCTGCCAAGAGCGCACCTGCTGGGCCTGCACGGAGTTCTTCTTCTTCCATGGCATCAACAGGGCACACAAGTGATATTATTTGTCGTCGTTGTAAGGGAGGAGGTCATTATGCGAGAGAATGCAAATCTCCGCGTGTGATGATTGCTACCGCGGATGGTGGATATGAGTCCGCTAGTGACTATGATGAGGAGACTTTGGCTCTTATTACACGTGAAGAACATGGTGGAGATGATTCTGATCATGAGACGCAATACATGGCTCCTGAAGACGCTGACAGGTATGAAAGTTTAGTTGCTCAACGTGTTTTGAGTGTGCAGGTCACACAAGCTGAGCAAAATCAGAGGCACAATTTGTTCCATACCAAGGGAGTTGTGAAAGAACGTTCTGTGCGCGTCATCATAGATGGAGGGAGCTGCAACAACTTGGCTAGCATGGAGATGGTGGAGAAGCTTTCTCTCACCACAAGACCACATCCACATCCTTACTACGTCCAATGGTTCGACAACAGCGGCAAGGTTAAGGTAACACGTACTGTTCGTGTGCATTTTAGTATATCTACATATGCTGATTATGTTGATTGTGATGTGGTACCTATGCAAGCATGTTCCTTATTACTTGGTAGACCATGGCAATTTGATAAAAATTCTGTACACCATGGTAGAAACAATCAGTATACTCTTGTTCATAAGGATAAAAATATTACTTTGCTTCCTATGACTCCTGATTCTATTTTGAAAGATGATATTCATAGAGCTAATAAAGCACAACAAGAGAAGAATAAGAGTGAAAATCAGATTGTGGCAAAAGAATTTGAGCAACAAATGAAGCCTAATAATAAACCATCTAGTGTTGCTTCTGAAATTAAATTGAAAAGTGCATGTTTATTTGCCACCAAATCTGATATTGATGAGCTAGATTTCAGCAAATCTGTTTGCTATGCTTTTGTGTGCAAAGAGGCATTATTTTCGTTCGAGGACGTGCCTTCCTCTTTGCCTCCTGCTATCACTAACATTTTGCAGGAGTTCGCTGACGTCTTTCCACAAGACGTGCCACCGGGATTACCACCTATTCGAGGGATTGAGCATCAGATCGACTTAATTCTCGGTGCTTCACTGCCAAACCATGCACCATACCGTACCAATCTAGAGGAGACGAAGGAGATTATGCGTCAAGTACAAGAGCTTCTCGACAAAGGTTATATACGCGAATTCCTTAGTCCTTGTGCTGTTCCTATTATTCTAGTGCCGAAAAAGGATGGTACATCACGTATGTGTGTTGATTGTAGAGGCATTAATAATATTACTATTCGTTATCGTCATCCTATTCCTAGGCTAGATGATATGCTTGATGAATTGAGTGGCTCTACAATATTCTCCAAAGTTGATTTGCGTAGTGGCTACCATCAAATTCGTATGAAATTGGGAGATGAATGGAAAACAACATTTAAAACTAAGTTTGGATTATATGAGTGGTTAGTCATGCCTTTTGGGTTAACTAATGCACCTAGTACTTTCATGAGATTAATGAACGAAGTTTTACGTGCTTTCATTGGACGATTTGTGGTAGTTTACTTTGATGACATATTGATTTATAGCAGATCTTTGGAAGAACATTTGGAACATTTACGTGCTGTTTTTATTGCTTTACTTGATGCACGTTTGTTTTGTAACCTTGGGAAGTGCACCTTTTGCACCGACCGAGTATCTTTTCTTGGCTATGTTGTTACTCCATAGGGAATTGAAGTTGATAAAGCCAAGATTGAAGCTATTGAGAGTTGGCCGCAGCCCAAAACGGTCACACACGTCAGGAGTTTTCTTGGCCTCGCTGGATTCTATAGGCGTTTTGTGAGAGATTTCAGCACCATTGCTGCACCTCTCAATGAGCTTACAAAGAAAGATGTGCCTTTTCTTTGGGGTACCGCACAGGAAGAAGCCTTCTCGGTATTGAAAGATAAGTTGACACATGCTCCTTTACTCCAACTTCCTGATTTTAATAAGACTTTTGAGCTTGAATGTGATGCTAGTGGAATTGGATTAGGCGGTGTGTTATTACAAGATGGCAAACCTGTTGCATACTTTTCTGAAAAATTGAGTGGGCCTAGTCTGAATTATTCTACTTATGATAAAGAATTATATGCTCTTGTTCGGACTTTAGAAACATGGCAACATTATTTATGGCCCAAAGAATTTGTTATACATTCTGATCATGAATCTTTGAAACATATTAAAAGTCAAGCTAAACTAAATCGTAGACATGCTAAATGGGTTGAATTCATTGAGACTTTTCCTTATGTCATTAAACACAAGAAGGGAAAAGAAAATGTTATTGCTGATGCATTGTCTCGCCGCTATACTATGCTTTCACAAGTTGACTTCAAAATATTTGGTTTGGAGACCATCAAAGATCAATATGTGCATGATGCTGATTTTAAAGAGGTAATGCAGAATTGTAAAGAAGGAAGAATGTGGAACAAGTTTGTCGTTAACGATGGATTTGTGTTTCGTGCTAACAAGCTATGCATTCCAGCTAGCTCCGTTCGTCTTTTGTTGTTGCAGGAGGCGCATGGAGGAGGATTAATGGGACACTTTGGCGTGAAGAAGACGGAAGACGTACTTGCTACACATTTCTTTTGGCCAAAGATGAGACGGGATGTTGAGCGTTTTATTGCTCGATGCACTACATGTCAAAAAGCTAAGTCACGACTCAATCCTCATGGTTTATATATGCCTTTGCCTGTACCTAGTGTTCCTTGGGAGGATATATCTATGGACTTTGTTTTAGGTTTACCTCGAACAAAGAAGGGGAGGGATAGCATATTTGTTGTCGTGGATAGATTCTCGAAAATGGCACACTTTATACCATGTCATAAAAGCGATGATGCTGTTAATGTTGCTGATTTGTTCTTTCGTGAAATTATTCGCTTGCATGGTGTGCCAAATACTATTGTTTCAGATCGTGATACTAAATTTCTTAGCCACTTTTGGAGATGTTTATGGGCTAAGTTGGGGACTAAACTGCTTTTTAGTACTACTTGTCACCCCAAACAGATGGACAAACTGAAGTAGTCAATAGAACGTTGTCTACTATGCTTAGGGCTATTTTGAAGAATAATAAGAAAATGTGGGAGGAATGCTTGCCTCATATTGAATTTGCTTATAATCGTTCATTGCATTCTACTACTAAGATGTGCCCTTTTGAAGTTGTGTATGGTTTCCTACCTCGTGCACCTATTGATTTGTTGCCTCTTCCATCTTCGGAGAAGGTTAATTTTGATGCTAAACAACGTGCTGAATTGATTTTAAAAATGCATGAGTTAACTAAGGAAAACATTGAGCGTATGAATGCTAAATATAAACTTGCTGGAGATAAGGGTAGAAAACATGTTGTGTTTGCACCTGGAGATCTTGTTTGGTTACATTTGCGTAAGGATAGATTTCCTGATTTGCGCAAATCAAAGCTAATGCCACGTGCTGATGGTCCCTTTAAGGTGTTAGAGAAAATAAATGATAATGCATATAAACTTGAGCTGCCTGCAGATTTTGGGGTTAGTCCCACTTTTAACATTGCTGATTTGAAGCCTTATTTGGGTGAGGAAGATGAGTTTCCGTCGAGGACGACTTCATTTCAAGAAGGGGAGGATGATGAGGACATCAATACCATTGTTACACCCACAGGCCCTGCTGCTATACATACTGGACCAATTACTAGAGCTCGCGCACGCCAACTAAATTACCAGGTACTTTCGTTTCTTGGTAATGATTCTAATGTTCATGAGAATATGATGCTGCCTAAATTGGATACATTTGTTTTGCTTACAAATGAAGGGCCTAGCTTGGAGAAGGATGAACATTGGAGCAAGAACAAGCATGGAGATGATGGCATGCGCAAGGGGAACAAGAACGGAGTTACAAGTGATGATTTCAGGACTTTGAAGCCACCATAATAGGTGCATGAAGCCTTGGAAGAAATATACAAGATGCCACTTCATAAATTTCGTCCCGAGGCTATTTTAGGTGCTGCGTCACCTTATTATTGGGCCAGGCCCATGTAATTTCGAAATACATAAGTATAGGCTATTTTTAGAGTCCGTATGTGTGGGGAAACAAGAGATAGGGTTGATTTCGGACCCCTCCACCAAGGGCCACGAAATTCCCCCCTCTTCCTCCATATATACAGCCCTTAGGGCATCATTTAGACTTTGGGTTTTATTTAGATTAAAAGTTCGCCATAGCTGCAACTTCGCGTACTTCGTTTGTGTTCAACGACCAGACAAAGGCGTCACAGAACCCCACCTTGATCAATAAAGCTTTCATCTTATATTCGCAATATCCAGATTGCAATCTCAGTTTCTTGCTTGTTCTTCGTTTGCTCGCAGGAAATAGACCCTCGTGGTCAGGTTGATCGTGCTCCGGCGTGGTCAATAACCTCTCGGAGTTGGTTTAGCGATTGCTAAGGCGCGACGTCCTCGCACGTTTGTAGTCGGATCGTCAAAGTCGACTTCCACCAAAGAGAAATCCATCATCTCATCGAAAGACGGGACACCTCCGCCTCTATCACTTGGTCGCCGCGAAGTTTGCTTGGGGTGGAGAAGCCTTGGCCTTCATGAGTTCTTGTTCCGGCTTGAGAGCACCAATGTAGTAGTCGTCGATGGACTTGTAGTTCTCGAGGAAGATGGTCTTGGAGATGTCGTTGTGCAATCCCATCATGAAGTGGAACTTCATCGAAATGGGGTCGTCCACGCCGGCTCGTCGCAAAGCAATCTTCATCTCCTTGAAGTACGCGTCGATGGACTTGGATCCTTGGATGGTGTTCTCCAATTGGCATTGAAGTTGTTCTGTGTAGGTTGGAGGCACGAACTCTCGCCGCAAAGCTCTCTTCGTCTTGGGCCAACTCATGTCATAGTACTCCGAAGGTGTGTGAAGCCACCATGCCGATGCGTAGTCGTGGATGTTTCTTGTGGCACTCTTCACTTGATCTTCGGGAGGAACTTGATGTAGCTTGAGGTAGTCGTCCACCAAACGCTCCCACTCGAGGTACTCCTCGGGTTCGTGAGTCCCATAGAAAGGAATCGCGTGGTCGATGTCGAGGTCGTAGTAGCTCGTGGAAGTCGCGGACTTGAGTTTGGGGAGCTTCTCTTGAGCATAGTCTTGGGGTTCTTGTTGGCGAAGATGCCCTTTGTCCGTAGGCGAAGATGCCTTGAAGTCACTTGGCGAAGATGCCAATGGTGTTGAAGAAGCTGAAGCCTTGAGGTCGATGTCGCTGCTCTGTATAGCCCATGCACACGAGGGTGCTGGAGGCCCTGTGCACGGGGGTCGAAGGCCCATGGGCACGGGGGTGGCAGAGAAGCCAACTCTCGTCCAGTAGTGTTCTCTTCATGGTCTTGTCGATGCCGATGCTTGTGTGTACTTGCCGGAGATGGTAGCATGAAAGTCTTTGCACTTGGGCGTCTTCTCGAAGATGAGGAAGATCGCTTGTAGGACTTGATGAGGGCTTTGATCTCCTCCATGCGCTTGTCCATCTTGGCGTCAGAGTTGTTGTTTGTGGCATCGAACTCGTTGTTGTTGTTGTAGACCTAAGGAGAAATACCTTGCCTATCCATCACAAGATTCGAGTAGAGGTGAGTAGGAAATGAGATAAACAATACTAAGTTACCTTTTCCCAAAGTTGAGGATGTATCTCATTTCACTCAATGTGAGATGAAAGAATAGTGGAATTGGTACCGGACTTGTTCACTCACACCTATCAAGTAAAGCTTATGGTAGAGCTCGGTGAGGATAGTGGCACAAAAATTTGATGCAAAATGTTAGTAAGAGTCAATAATGTTGGAAAAGATTCACAAATTTGCAAGTGAAACAAGTAGACCAATAGCAAATGTGGCACACGGTGATGAGGACATCAATACCATTGTTACACCCACAGCCCCTGCTGCTATACATACTGGACCAATTACTAGAGCTCGTGCATGCCAACTAAATTACCAGGTACTTCCGTTTCTTGGTAATGATTCTAATGTTCATGAGAATATAATGTTGCCTAAATTGGATACATTTGTTTTGCTTACAAATGAAGGGCCTAGCTTGGAGAAGGATGAACATTGGAGCAAGAAAAAGCATGGAGATGATGGCATGCGCAAGGGGAACAAGAATTGAGTTACGACTGATGATTTCAGGTCTTTGAAGCCACCATAACGAGTGCATGAAGCCTTGGACGAAATATATACAAGATGCCACTTCATAAATTTCTTCTAGAGACTATTATAGGTGCTGCGTCACATTTTTATTGGGCCAGGCCCATGTAATTTCGAAATACATTAGTATAGGCTATTTTTAGAGTCCGTATGTGTGGGGAAACAAGAGATAGGGTTGATTTCGGACCCCTCCACCAAGGGCCATGAAATTCCCCCTCTCTTCCTCCATATATACAGCCCTTAGGGCACCATTTAGACTTTGGGTTTTGTTTAGATTAAAAGTTCGCCATAGCTGCAACTTCGCGTACTTCGTTTGTGTTCAACGACCAGACAAAGGCGTCACAGAACCCCACCTTGATCAATAAAGCTTTCATCTTATATTCGCAATATCCAGATTGCAATCTCAGTTTCTAGTTTGTTCTTCGTTTGCTCGCAGGAAACAGACCCTCGTGGTCAGGTTGATCGTGCTCCGGCGTGGTCAATAACCTCTCGGAGTTGGTTTAGCGATTGCTAAGGCGCGACGTCCTTGCACGTTCGTAGTCGGATCGTCAAAGTCGACTTCCACCAAAGCGAAATCCATCATCTCATCGAAAGACGGGACACCTTTGCCTCTATCAAGTGGTATCATATTTCCAGGTTGCTCGGTGAGATTTTACAGTTTTTCGTAGTTTAGATCGAGTCTGTTCTTCATACCTATAGTCCACGAAAAAGCCACAAAATAAAATTAGGGTTAGTTCATCATATCTGAACCAATCTGAGCCTTTGCATAATCTTTTTAGGGTTTTGCTTTGTTGAATTTGCGGCTGCATCATCGTGTCTAGTTGCTGGTCTTAGCATCTAGTCTTTTAGAGTTTCGAGTTCTGGTCATAAGTTGTCATGCCGCCACCGCACCATCATCATCGCCCCTGCCACCTACCACCACCGCTCCGAATCCGTATCCATATACCACCACCAATCCGTGTCCATATACCACCACCGATCCATATCCATATACTACCACCGCTACCACCACCGCTACCATATACCACCACCATATATCCACCACCAGTCCGAGTTCCTTGCATATTAGGTTTGTTTTCAAGATTCATCTAGTTTCCAATTCGTGTTTCCTTGCCGGAGCAGGTTCCAGAAACCACCCTCCGTTTAG
The DNA here is from genome assembly GCF_002162155.2 of Triticum dicoccoides. NCBI lineage: Eukaryota > Viridiplantae > Streptophyta > Magnoliopsida > Poales > Poaceae > Triticum > Triticum dicoccoides. The sequence goes on along the minus strand of NC_041393.1, from coordinate 349,306,343 downwards.
GCCCAAAATTTTCCAAAAACGCACTTGACAAATTTTTTTCTGGCTATCCTATTTTTAGGTGTTTCTAAGCGTATTGAGACAGTCGCCGTTATCGAAAGTTTTTTTTGACCCGTTTCCAGTTTTTGGGTCCGGGCAATCAATTTTTTTTATTGGTCGAAAAAATTTCGTGCCCATCCTGTCAGTTTGACCTGGGAAGAGTTTTGAGACACTCGCCATTATAGTGTTTTTTCACCAAAAAAACAGCGCAAAAAAAAGAGAGCGATTTTTTTTCCAGAGTGTGCTTTTCCCTTGTTCACGTGCAGCGCCATGATTTTGTTAGTGTTCTAGGCTCGCGTCTCTAGCACAGTCTAGCCTAGGACCAGCACAGTACCGTCGTTGAGTGTTTATTCAACTTTGCATCTCTGAATTGATTATTGCTGACCTTTTTTTCTACCATATTATAAGCCTTCCCAGCTCCACATACATCTACGTCGTGCGTTTGACTCTCCCTGGTAATCGCTCTATCCAAGCTTTGAGAGTTTTGACTACAACGGTTGCCGATCACCGCCTGCTGCTGGGTAAGAACTGGTAAGAATTTGAGATTTGCTTGACGGATTTGTGACACCCACCACCACCTCTTGTTATTAGTCTGTAGGATCATATTCTTGTGTATTTCTATTGCTGCTAACCATGCCAGGATCACAAGCCGACGAGACTGACTGGGAGAACATGACGAATAAGGATTTACATGATAAATTTCAGCAAACGATGAGTGGACAGGTGCAAGATGTGCTAAACAGATTTGAAGAGGCCATGGAGAAGATAGATGGCATGGAGAAGACATTCGAAACAAAGCTCGATAACAAGTTTAATGAATTGCTCGCGCGTCTTCCACCACCACCACCCGCTGCACCTAATGCACCTCTCCAACAACAACAACAACGACTACCTCCACGTCGTGAAACAGACCTCCGCCGAGTGAGCCGTGTCCCTCTTGCGTTTGGCCAAACTGTTGGTGCTGTTCTTGATACTTCTGTGGCTCCTGCTGCTGATGTGGAGGAGGATGATTATGTGGGATATTACGAGGATGAGGTTGATCAAAATCAGAACTACGTGCAACCACCTGCACCACAACCACCAGGTCGTCCACATGCAAATAATCACAATGGTAGGGCTCGCCCTCAGGTACGAGATCATGACCATCTTCCTAAACTGAAATTGAATATTCCACCATTTGAGGGTAGATATGTTCCTGATATGATAGAGGCAAAGGTGTCCCGTCTTTCGATGAGATGATGGATATCGCTTTGGTGGAAGTCGACTTCGACGATCCGACTACGAACGTGCGAGGACGTCGCGCCTTAGCAATCGCTAAACCAACTCCGAGAGGTTATTGACCACGCCGGAGCACAATCAACCTGACCACGAGGGTCTGTTTCCTGCGAGCAAACGAAGAACAAGCAAGAAACTAAGATTGCAATCTGGATATTGCGAATATAAGATGAAAGCTTTATTGATCAAGGTGGGGTTCTGTGACGCCTTTGTCTGGTCGTTGAACACAAACGAAGTACGCGAAGTTGCAGCTATGGCGAACTTTTAATCTAAACAAAACCCAAAGTCTAAACGGTGCCCTAAGGGCTGTATATATGGAGGAAGAGAGGGGGAATTTCGTGGCCCTTGGTGGAGGGGTCCGAAATCAACCCTAACTCTTGTTTCCCCACACATACGGACTCTAAAAATAGCCTATACTTATGTATTTCGAAATTACATGGGCCTGGCCCAATAAAAAGGTGATGCAGCAACTATAGTAGCCTCGGGACAAAATTTATGAAGTGGCATCTTGTATATTTCGTCCATGGCTTCATGCACCCATTATGGTGGCTTCAAAGTCCTGAAATCATCACTTGTAACTCCGTTCTTGTTCCCCTTGCGCATGGCATCATCTCCATGCTTGTTCTTGCTCCAATGTTCATCCTTCTCCAAGCTAGGCCCTTCATTTGTAAGCAAAACAAATGTATCCAATTTAGGCAGCATCATATTCTCATGAACATTAGAATCATTACCAAGAAACGAAAGTACCTGATAATTTAATTGGCGTGCGCGAGCTCTAGTAATTGGTCCCATATATGTAGCAGTAGGGGCTGTGGGTGTAACAATGGTATTGATGTCCTCATCATCCTCCCCTTCTTGAAATGAAGTCGTCCTCGATGGAAACTCATCTTCCTCACCCAAATAAGGCTTCAAATCTGCAATGTTAAAAGTGGGACTAACCCCAAAATCTTCAGGCAGCTCAAGTTTATATGCATTATCATTTATTTTCTCTAACACCTTAAAGGGACCATCAGCACGTGGCATTAGCTTTGATTTGCGCAAATCAGGAAATCTATGCTTACGCAAATGTAACCAAACAAGATCTCCAGGTGCAAACACAACATGTTTTCTAGCCTTATCTCCAGCAAGTTTATATTTAGCACTTGTGTGACCGTTTTGGGCTGCGGCCAACTCTCAATAGCTTCAATCTTGGCTTTATCAACTTCAATTCCCTGTGGAGTAACAACATAGCCAAGAAAAGATACTCGGTCGGTGCAAAAGGTGCACTTCCCAAGGTTACCGAACAAACGTGCATCACGTAGAGCAATAAAAACAACACGTAAATGGTCCAAATGTTCTTCCAAAGATCTACTATAAATCAATATGTCATCAAAGTAAACTACCACAAATCGTCCAATGAAACCACGTAAAACTTCGTTCATTAATCTCATGAAAGTACTAGGTGCATTAGTTAACCCAGAAGGCATGACTAACCACTCATATAATCCAAACTTAGTTTTAAATGCTATTTTCCATTCATCTCCCAATTTCACACGAATTTGATGGTATCCACTATGCAAATCAACTTTGGAGAATATTGTAGAGCCACTCAATTCATCAAGCGTATCATCTAGCCTAGGAATAGGATGACGATAACGAATAGTAATATTATTAATGCCTCTACAATCAACACACATACATGATGTACCATCCTTTTTCGGCACTAGAATAATAGGAACAGCACAAGGACTAAGAGATTCGCGTATATAACCTTTGTCGAGAAGCTCTTGTACTTGACGCATAATCTCCTTCGTCTCCTCTGGATTGGTACGGCATGGCGCACGGTTTGGCAGTGAAGCACCGGGAATTAAGTCAATCTGATGCTCAATCCCTCGAATAGGCGGTAATCCCGGTGGCACGTCTTGTGGAAAGACGTCAGCGAACTCCTGCAAAATGTTAGTGACAGCAGGAGGCAAAGAGGAAGGCACGTCCTCAAATGAAAATAATGCCTCTTTGCACACAAAAGCATAGCAAACAGATTTGCTGAAATCTAGCTCATCAATATCAGATTTGGTGGCAAATAAACATGCACTTTTCAATTTAATTTCAGAAGCAACACTAGATGGTTTATTATTAGGCTTCATTTGTTACTCAAATTCTTTTGCCACAATCTGATTTTCACTCTTATTCTTCTCCTGTTTTGCTTTATTAGCTCTATTAATATCATCTTTCAAAATGGAATCAGGAGTCATAGGAAGCAAAGTAATATTTTTATCCTTATGAACAAGAGTATACTGATTGTTTCTACCATGGTGTACAGAATTTTTATCAAATTGCCATGGTCTACCAAGTAATAAGGAACATGCTTGCATAGGTACCACATCACAATCAACATAATCAGCATATGTAGAGATACTAAAATGCACACGAACAGTATGTGTTACCTTAACCTTGCCGCTATTGTTGAACCATTGGATGTAGTAAGGATGTGGATGTGGTCTTGTGGTGAGAGAAAGCTTCTCCACCATCTCCATGCTAGCCAAGTTGTTGCAGCTCCCTTCGTCTATGATGACGCGCACAGAACGTTCCTTCACAACTCCCTTGGTATGGAACAAATTGTGCCTCTGATTTTGCTCAGCTTGTGTGACCTGCACACTCAAAACACGGTGAGCAACTAAACATTCATACTTGTCAGCGTCTTCAGGAGCCATGTATTGCGTCTCATGATCAGAATCATCTCCACCATGTTCTTCACGTGTAATAAGAGCCAAAGTCTCCTCATCATAGTCACTAGCGGACTCATACCCACCATCCTCGGTAGCAATCATCACACGCTGAGATTTGCATTCTCTCGCATAATGACCTCTTCCCTTACAACGACGACAAATAATATCACTTATGTGCCCTGTTGATGCCATGGAAGAAGAAGAACTCTGTGCAGGCCCGGCAGGTGCGCTCTTGGCAGATAATGGTGGTTGTGCCTGTTTTATTGTATCATGACTGGAGGTGGCACCTGATTGAGGTGCTGGTGCAGTTGAAGTAGAAGATGCACGCGGTGTCCATGATGAAGGTCGGCCTGAAGAAAAATTAGTTCGCGCCAATGCTTGTCGATCCTGCACTTCACGTTCAGCTTTACAATCAAGATGGAATAAACGAGTGATATTAGTATACTCCTTATAGTCTAGAATGGTCTGAATCTCTTTATTTAGTCAACCCAGAAAACGTGCAAGCATAGCTTCATTCTCCTCAACAATACCACATCTAATCATGCCAGTTTGTAATTCCCGATAATATTCTTCTACAGGATTTTTCCCTTGTCTTAAGCGCTGCAATTTTTGAAGTAATTCACGTTGATAATATGGTGGAACCCAACGCGTACGCATAGCAGTTTTCAAAGCAGCCCAAGTAGTTGGAATAGTGATAGAGGCAAGGGTCCCGATCTTTCGATGAGATGATAACTATCGATTTGGTGGAGACGACTTTGACGATCCGACTACAAACATGCACGATGTTGCGCCTTAGCAATCGCTAAACCAATCTCCTGAGGTTACTGACGATGCCGGAAGCACGGTCAGCCTGACCACGAAGGTCTATTCCTGCAAGCAATCGAAGAACGAGCAAGAATATGATAAAGCAATCTGAATATTGCAAATATATATGAGGTATTGATAATGGTGGGGATCCGTAAGCGGTCTTGGTCTGGTCGTTGGACACAAACGAAGTACACGAAGTTGCAATGGCTAACTTTTAACTAAACAAATCCCAAGCAAAAGCTACTAGATGGATCTACTTATATAGGAGCAAGGGGTGGCGGCCAAGGAGGTGGGAGGACGTCCCAAGGCAGCCTAAAACTAAATCTAGGTCGTACAAGGCCAATGGGCCCAAGTGGAGGTGATGTAACACCTTTGGACTTGTAGTTTGACTCGGATTCTGCTGCAGCATCAGATTGTTTCGTCCACAACTCAACGCTCCGGACGAATTTGAAGGTGATTCCAATTG
>NC_041393.1:349284103-349299280 GCF_002162155.2 Triticum dicoccoides | reverse complement strand
TTTTTATGTCGAACTCCCATTCAATATATAAAGCAGGTTTAAAACGGCCATTAAATGGTGGTATAGATACATTAACCTGATCATGTGCATTTGGATGTTTGTGCACCTCTCGTGACGGTTGTGGTATTTGCAAAGGTGGTGGCACGTCTCCCGCGATCGACGAAGCCCATGAATTGACTCTGGATCCTATCATGATTAGTAGAACAAGAAACAAAACCCAAAAATAATGTTCCTATAACTACTAGGATGTGGTGGTAAAACGCTCACAGTAAAGCAAATATCAATGTCTTACACGTTCTTACCATGCAGCAGGCGGTGATCGGCAACCAGCGGTGTCAAGTAACTCCGAATATTGAGTAAAGCGATTGCCAGGGGAGCGTACGTATACACGGTGTAGAAATATGTGGAGCTGGGTTGGCTATATATGGTAGCAAAAGATTAGCAATAATCAATTCAAAGATGCAATGTTGAATAAACGCTCAACGACGGTACTGTGCTGGTCCTAGGCTAGACCGAACTAGAGACGCGAGCCTAGAACACTAATGAGGTCACGTCGTAGCACAACCAGCATCAATGAAGGATACAAAGTAGCTCTGGACAGCAAGATATAAGTGAAGATCACAACGGCAGTAAAGATAATGATGTGAAACAATAGCCAAGCTGTTTACTGAACAGTGCACAAAACAGATTCCAATCCGAATTCAGGTACGAGATTGATTCTAGATAGATCCAATTTTTTTTCTCTCTTTTTTTTTCTCATGCTTTTTTTTTCTTTTTCTTCTCTCTCTTTTTCTTTTTTTTTCCTTTTTTCTCTTTTTTTTCTCTATCTTCTTTTTTTTTCTTTCCAAGACAAACTAGATAAGATGCAGATTGGATCGGGCAAAGATGTGAATGACCTCAACTATGATTATGACAATGAACAGTGCGTAGCATGTGGTGGAAATTAATAGATGGGATGGTGGACAGCGGAAGGGATAATGATGCAGCGGCGGCGTGACTAATGTGAACAGAACTCGAAACCCTAAAGGAACTAGATGCTAAGACCAGCAACTGACACGACGATGCAACCGATAATTCAACTATGCAAGCAATGAATAGAAAATTGCAAAGGCTCAGACTGTCTTGGATAAAGGATGAACAGATCTAACTTTTTTTGTGTGGCTTTTTCTTGGACAATAGGTAAGAAAATAAATCTAATCTAGGAAAACTGGAAATTCTCACCGAGCAACCTGAAAACTGATACCACTTGATAGAGGCAAGGGTCCCGATCTTTCGATGAGATGATAACTATCGATTTGGTGGAGACGACTTTGACGATCCGACTACAAACATGCACGACGTTGCGCCTTAGCAATCGCTAAACCAATCTCCTGAGGTTACTGACGATGCCGGAAGCACGGTCAGCCTGACCACGAAGGTCTATTCCTGCAAGCAATCGAAGAACGAGCAAGAATATGATAAAGCAATCTGAATATTGCAAATATATATGAGGTATTGATAATGGTGGGGATCCGTAAGCGGTCTTGGTCTGGTCGTTGGACACAAACGAAGTACACGAAGTTGCAATGGCTAACTTTTAACTAAACAAATCCCAAGCAAAAGCTACTAGATGGATCTACTTATATAGGAGCAAGGGGTGGCGGCCAAGGAGGTGGGAGGACGTCCCAAGGCAGCCTAAAACTAAATCTAGGTCGTACAAGGCCAATGGGCCCAAGTGGAGGTGATGTAACACCTTTGGACTTGTAGTTTGACTCGGATTCTGCTGCAGCATCAGATTGTTTCGTCCACAACTCAACGCTCCGGACGAATTTGAAGGTGATTCCAATTGGGTTGGAAAGTGCACGAAATCTAGTTTCCAACAAAAAAAGAATCACCCAATTCGGAGTCCGTATGAAAAACTTGTGTGCGTTTTGAGTCAGGCATGTCTGTGCAGTCCGAATCTGAATCCAGAACGTGAGAGACTTGGACTCTATCTTCTCTTGGGCCAAAAGTGACGTGAGAGAACTTTTTGGACAGCAAATAAACATCTCTTTCTTCCTTATCTTCATATCTGGATTGTACAAATGTCCCATACACCTGCAATTAGACAAAACACAAAAGTGTGTGAAGTATTTTTGTTCTGGATAACATAAATAGATTATTGAATAGTTTGCACTAGAAATCACCTGACAAATATGCATATATGCAATATTTTTTGTCATATCCAAGGTAGTCATGTCCTCATCAAATAGGATATAATCTACAATGTTCAGACCACCATACACATGCAAAACTAGTGAAAGCACAAACAGCAGCAGCAACCCGTCTCTCCTCGGGATATTGTAAACATGTAAATCGTTGTTTAGTTTCTAACTCCCAAGTAAGATATATATCAGGAACATATCTACCCTCAAATGGTGAATATTCAATTGCAGTTTAGGAATATGGACATCATCTCGTACCTGAGGGAGAGCCCTACTGAGGGAGTCCCGGACTAGGGGGTGTCCGAATAGCCGAACTACCATCATCGGCCGAACTCCAAGACTATGAAGATACAAGATTGAAGACTTCGTCCCGTGTCCGGATGGGACTTTCCTTGGCGTGGAAGGCAAGCTTGGCGATACGGATATGTAGATCTCCTACCATTGTAACCGACTCTGTGTAACCCTAGCCCTCTTCGGTGTCTATATAAACCGGATGGCTTTAGTCCATAGGACGAACAACAATCATACCATAGGCTAGCTTCTAGGGTTTAGCCTCCTTGATCTCGTGGTAGATCTACTCTTGTAACCCAGATCATCAATATTAATCAAGCAGGACGTAGGGTTTTACCTCCATCAAGAGGGCCCGAACCTGGGTAAAAACATCGTGTCCCTCGTCTCCTGTTACCATCCGCCTAGACGCACAGTACGGGACACCCTACCCGAGATCCGCTGGTTTTGACACCGACATTGGTGCTTTCATTGAGAGTTCCTTTGTGTCGTCACCGATAGGCTCGATGGCTTCTTCGATCATCAACGACGATGCAGTCCAGGGTGAGACCTTCCTCCCCGGACAGATCTTCGTATTCAGCGGCTTCGCACTGCGGGCCAATTCGCTTGGCCAGCTGGAGCAGATCGAAGGCTACGCCCCTGGCCGTCAGGTCAGATTTGGAAGTTTGAACTTCACGGCTGACATCCGCGGGGACTTGATCCTCGACGGATTCGATCCACAGCCGAGCGTGCCGTACTGTCACGATGGGCATGATTTAGCTCTGCAGCCGGACAGTACCCTGGAGGCCCCACTCGAACCCGCTCCGATCTTCGACTCGGAGCCGGCTGCGTAGACCAAGGATGGATGGCCAGACACCACCTCGGGGGCTGCAACCTCTACGGCGATAGAGCCGAACACCGATCTTGTCCCCCATGAAGCTCATGACTCCGAGGTGCCGGACTCCTTGCCGGAGTCCGGACCTCCCGCGCCCCCTCCAGTCGAATCCGATTGGGCGTCGATCATGGAGTTCACCGCGGCGGACATCTTTCAACACTCACCTTTTGGTGACATCTTGAGTTCGCTAAAGTACCTCCCGTTATCAGGAGAGGCCTGGCCGGACTGCAGCCAGGACGGTTGGGGTGTGGACGATGAAGAAATTCAGAGCCCACCCACCACCCACTTGGTAGCCACTATCGACGATCTAACCGACATGCTAGATTACGACTCTGAGCACATCGACGGTATGGACTACGATGCCGGAGACGACCAAGAACCAGCGCCCATCGGGCACTGGAAAGCCATCTCTTCATACGACATATACATGGTGGATATCCCAAAGGATGGGAACGGCGAAGGAATAGCGGAGGATGACCCCTCCAAGAAACAGCCCAAGCGCCGGCGTCAGCGGCGCCGCTCTAAATCCCGCCATAGCAAGAATGAGGATTCCGGCACCGGAGACAATAATACACCGGATAGCGCCGAAGACAACCCACTCTAGCAAGATCCAGCACAGGAGGAGGGGGACGCCAGCCCTCATGAGAGTGCGGCCGAAGAAGAGGTAGAGGACTATATGCCTCCCTCCGGAGACGAGGCAAGCCTCGACGACGACGAATTCGTCGTGCCTGAGGATCCCGTCAAATAGGAGCGTTTCAAACGCAGGCTTATGGCCATGGCAAAGAGCCTCAAGAAAAAGCAGCAGCAGCTTAGAGCTGATCAAGATCTGCTAGCCGACAGATGGACCGAAGTCCTCGCGGCCGAAGAGCATGAACTCGAACGCCCCTCCAAAAGCTACCCCAAACGTAAGCTGCTCCCCCGATTAGAGGTGGAGGCATATGATCCCGCTTCACCAGGAGACAATACGGCTGATCGACCACCCCGTGGTCGCGACAGAGAGGCCTCAAGGCCCTTCACTAGACCCGTACCCCGGCATCGCTCGAAAAGCACAAGGCCACCGGGGAACACTCCGGACCTGCGCAACATATTGGAGGATAAGGCAAGACAATCAAGATCGATCTATGGATCACGTGGGAGCCCCACGATACGTGACGATCACCGTCACCCCGGACACAGTAAGTCCGGCCGGGCCGAACACAACAGACAAAGCTCTTTTGAGCTCCGTCGCGATATCGCCCAGTACAGAGGCGCCGCACACCCACTGTGCTTCACAGATGAGGTAATGGATCATCAAATCCCAGAAGGGTTTAAACCCGTCAATATTGAATCTTATGATGGCACAACAGACCCCGCGGTCTGGATCGAGGACTATCTCCTCCACATCCACATGGCCCATGGAGACGATCTCCACGCCATCAAATATCTCCCACTCAAACTTAAAGGACCAGCCCGGCACTGGCTTAACAGCTTGCCAGCAGAGTCAATCGGGAGTTGGGAGGACCTGGAAGCCGCATTCCTCGATAACTTCCAAGGCACGTACGTGCGACAACCAGATGCAGATGACCTAAGCCACATAATTCAGCAGCCAGACGAATCGGCCAGACAATTCTGGACACGGTTCTTAACCAAGAAAAACCAAATCGTCGACTGTCCGGATGCCGAGGCCCTCGCGGCCTTCAAGCATAACATCCGCGACGAGTGGCTTGCCCGGCACCTGGGACAGGAAAAGCCGAAATCCATGGCAGCCCTTACATCACTCATGACCCGCTTCTGTGCGGGTGAGGACAGCTGGCTAGCACGCAGCAACAACCTCAACAAAAATTCTGGCAGTCCGGATATCAAGGACCGTAGTGGCAGGTCACGTCGCAACAAAAACAAACGCCGCATTAACGGCGATAACAGTGAGGATACGGCAGTCAATGCCGGATTCAGAGGCTCTAAACCTGGTCAACGGAAAAAGGCATTTAAAAGAACAACTCAGGGTCCGTCCAATTTGGACCGAATTCTCGACCGCTTGTGCCAGATACATGGCACCCCTGAAAAGCCAGCTAACCACACCAATAGGGACTGTTGGGTGTTCCAGCAGGCAGGAAAGTTAATTGCCGAAAACAGCGACAAGGGGCTACATAGCGACGACGAGGAAGACACCCGACCGCCGAACAATAGAGGACAGAAGGGTTTCCCCCCACAGGTGCGAACGGTGAACATGATATATGCCACGCACATACCCAAAAGGGAGCGGAAGCGTGCACTCAGGGATGTATACGCGATCGAGCCAGTTGCCCCGAAGTTCAATCCATGGTCCTCTTGCCCGATCACCTTTGACCGAAGGGACCACCCCACCAGCATTCGCCATGGCGGGTTCGCCGCATTGGTTCTAGACCCAATCGTCGATGGATTTCATCTCACCAGAGTCCTGATGGACGGCGGCAGTAGCCTAAACCAGCTTTATCAGGACACGGTGCGCAAAATGGGCATAGACCCCTCAAGGATTAAACCTACCAAGACGACCTTTAAAGGCGTCATACCAGGTGTAGAAGCCAATTGTACAGGCTCAGTTACACTAGATGATGAGGACATCAATACAATTGTTACACCCACAGCCCCTGCTGCTATACATACTAGACCAATTACTAGAGCTCGTGCACGCCAACTAAATTACCAGGTACTTTCGTTTCTTGGTAATGATTCTAATGTTCATGAGAATATGATGCTGCCTAAATTGGATACATTTGTTTTGCTTACAAATGAAGGGCCTAGCTTGGAGAAGGATGAAACTTGGAGCAAGAACAAGAACGGAGTTACAAGTGATGATTTCAGGACTTTGAAGCCACCATAATGGGTGCATGAAGCCTTGGACGAAATATACAAGATGCCACTTCATAAATTTCGTCCCGAGGCTATTTTAGGTGCTGCGTCACCTTATTATTGGGCCAGGCCCATGTAATTTCGAAATACATAAGTATAGGCTATTTTTAGAGTCCGTATGTGTGGGGAAACAAGAGATAGGGTTGATTTCGGACCCCTCCACCAAGGGCCACGAAATTCCCCCCCTCTTCCCCCATATATACAGCCCTTAGGGCATCGTTTATACTTTGGGTTTTGTTTAGATTAAAAGTTCGCCATAGCTGCAACTTCGCGTACTTCGTTTGTGTTCAACGACCAGACAAAGGCGTCACAGAACCCCACCTTGATCAATAAAGCTTTCATCTTATATTCGCAATATCCAGATTGCAATCTCAGTTTCTTGCTTGTTCTTCGTTTGCTCGCAGGAAACAGACCCTCGTGGTCAGGTTGATCGTGCTCCGGCGTGGTCAATAACCTCTCGGAGTTGGTTTAGCGATTGCTAAGGCGCGACGTCCTCGCACGTTCGTAGTCGGATCATCAAAGTTGACTGCCACCAAAGCGATATCCATCATCTCATCGAAAGACGGGACACCTTTGCCTCTATCACTGGAGTGGTCTTCGGATCCCCGGATAACTTCCGAAGCAAGGAGTTAATCTTCGACATAGTCCCGTTCCGCAGCGGCTACCATGCCTTGCTCGGACGTACCGCGTTCGCAAAGTTCAACGCAGTACCGCACTACGCATACCTCAAGCTCAAGATGCCAGGCCCTAGAGGAGTCATTACGGTCAATGGAAACACTGAACGCTCCCTCCGAACGGAGGAACATACAGCGGCTCTCGCGGCAGAAGTACAAAGCAGCCTTTTAAGGCAATTCTCGAGTTCGGCTGCCAAGCGGCCGGACACAGCTAAGCGTACCCGGAGTAACCTACAACACGACCACCTGGCACGTTCCGAGCACGCGTAGCAGTGCGGCCCCAACCCCAGCCCCTGTAAAACATTAAGACAGACCCTTCGCGTACTCCATTACGCTCTGAAGATACCATGGGCATGGGGCAAGGGGCTCGACCACGATAAGCCCAAACTGCGGCTCAACCGCACCAGGGGCTCTTAAGTGTGTCGTTTCTTTTTCTTTTCCTTTTATTTTTTACCTACAGGACTCCGTTCGTCAGAGGCCCTGTCCGGCAGCAGACATGCCGAACCCACGATACAACAGCCAGGGAAGGAGAAAGGCTACAACGAAAATCCAGGTGGTCTCCATTATGAGCATTAAATCTGTTTTATGCATTATTCCGTAGCCTACCCCTGGAGGGGGACATGTTAAACAGTCCCATCCCTTGCTTACCGTACCACTTGTATCGTCCTGCACTTACAGCAGTTTTTATTTGAATAAAGCAATGCAGCACATTTTTGCTTCCAATTGCATTTCTTTCTTACACATATGTTCATCTATGACATGTTGCATCTGTATGTTTTGGTACGGCTAAATACACCAGGGGCTTATGTTTCCCGCATTATGGTGTGATAAGTCCGAACACTTTCACAAGTGCGGCACCCCGAACTTATAGCATTATATGCATCGGCTCCGAATCATGTTCTTGGGTCAATAGTTGGGTTTGCCCGGCTCCCATGTTTTGGTACCTTACGTTCCGTTTTATCGGCTAAGGTAGCACTGGGAGAACCACTACGATTGCGCCCCAGTTGAGCTGGGTTAACGCCTTAGTGGAGAAAGCTAAAACTGACCGTCATGATGAGGCGAGAGCTGGTCGCTGTTCGAGAGGTTCTTTGCGAGTCCCTAAAGACTTATGCCGCTTCGAGCGAGGAGCCGGATTCTGTCCAGCCAAGGCATGGATAGCGCCCCAAATTCGGCCTTCTAAAAACTAGGGGCTTCGCCGAAATTTAAAATTATAGAATTCTATGGCTAAGTGAGTGTGTTCAAGCATTATAAGTCCGGTTGCCTTGTTCGTTGTGTTGAGCGCCTCCCTCGATGGGAACAAGACTGCCCAAATTTATCCCGAACACCCCAGCACTCGTGGCATGGGGGCTGAAGCAGACGACTTGCCATCTCTCAGATTTGATAAATAGCCGCACAGAAGGTAATATTGTAAATTAACAAGTGTTGCTTCGCGCATATGAACTTAGTTTTCAGCGCACAGGATAACAAAACGCGAGTCTACTAAAAAACTTCTTCTTTGGAGCACTCACCCGCAATAATGCGGGCGCCCTTCAACACACTCCTATAATACATCTCGGGCGTGCGATGCTCCTTGCCCTCTGGTGGGGGGTCCGTCACAAGCTTCTGGGCATCCATCTTGCCCCAGTGCACCTTTGCGCGGGCAAGGGCCCGACGCGCACCCTCGATACAGGCGGAGTGCTTGATAACTTCAACCCATGGGCACACGTTGATGAGGACATCAATACAATTGTTACACCCACAGCCCCTGTTGCTATACATACTGGACCAATTACTAGAGCTCGTGCACGCCAACTAAATTACCAGGTACTTTCGTTTCTTGGTAATGATTCTAATGTTCATGAGAATATGATGCTGCCTAAATTGGATACATTTGTTTTGCTTACAAATGAAGGGCCTAGCTTGGAGAAGGATGAACATTGGAGCAAGAACAAGAACGGAGTTACAAGTGATGATTTCAGGACTTTGAAGCCACCATAATGGGTGCATGAAGCCTTGGACGAAATATACAAGATGCCACTTCATAAATTTCGTCCCGAGGCTATTTTAGGTGCTGCGTCACCTTATTATTGGGCCAGGCCCATGTAATTTCGAAATACATAAGTATAGGCTATTTTTAGAGTCCGTATGTGTGGGGAAACAAGAGATAGGGTTGATTTCGGACCCCTCCACCAAGGGCCACGAAATTCCCCCCTCTTCCTCCATATATACAGCCCTTAGGGCATCGTTTAGACTTTGGGATTTGTTTAGTTAAAAGTTAGCCAACGCAACTTCGTGTACTTTGTTTGTGTCCAACGACCAGACCAAGACCGCTTACGGATCCCCACCATTATCAATACCTCATATATATTTGCAATATTCAGATTGCTTTATCATATTCTTGCTCGTTCTTCGATTGCTTGCAAGAATAGACCTTCGTGGTCAGGCTGACCGTGCTTCCGGCATCGTCAGTAACCTCAGGAGATTGGTTTAGCGATTGCTAAGGCGCAACGTCGTGCACGTTTATAGTCGGATCGTCAAAGTCGTCTCCACCAAATCGATAGTTATCATCTCATCGAAAGATCGGGACACCCTCGCCTCTATCACACGTCCACCAGCCGCCGCACCAGACCGAAGTAGCTCCCAGGCATGGCCTCCGTAGGCCACAGCCGAACTATGATGCCCTTCATGGCCTGTTCGGCCGCCTTGTGGAGCTCGACCAGCTGCTTCAGCTGGTCGCTAAGGGGCACCAGATGTCCGGCCTCAGCATACTGAGACCAGAAGACCTTCTCCGTTGAGCTCCCCTCCTCGGCCCGGTAGAATGCGGCAGCATCGGACATGCTGTGGGGAAGATCTGCGAACGCTCCTGGAGAGCTCCGAATTCGGGTAAGCGACAGGTAATTAACACTCACATGCTTACTTTGCATGAAAAATGCCTTACCCGCTGCTATTTTCTTCACCGCCTCTATCTCCTGGAGGGCCTTGTAGGCTTCGGCCTTAGCGGCTTTGGCACTCTCAAGAGCCGTTGCAAGCTCAGACTCTCGAGTCTTTGAGTCACGCTCCAGGCTCTCATGTTTCCTCACGAGATCCTGGAGCTCTTGCTGTACCTCTGCCACCCGCGCCTCCTGTTTCTCTCGCTCGGTACGCTCCGCAGCCGCATTGCGTTCGGCCGCGGCCACCGCCTCCTTCAGGGTCGCCACCTCGTTAGTGGCCCCTGCAATACCCCAGTTATCCTTGCCATTTTTCTGGCAACCAAATCCTTTTCTGTAAGGTACAATTTTCATAAGGTATTACTCACCTTCTTTTTCCTCGAGCTGCTTCTTGGCATGGCCGAGCTCGTTCTCGGACCGCTCGAGGTTTTCCTTCAAAATATTGACCTCCGCAGTCAGTGCGGCAGAGGTCAGCAGCACAGCCTGCAATCCCATATTGACATATTTTCATGACTCCTGCGTTTATCTTTCTAAAGATCCTCAGTCCGGCTTTTCTTTTCGAACACCGAACCGAGCATCAGGGGCTACTGTCTATGCGGTACCATTTTACATATATTGAAATTCTTACCTCAAAGCCTGTTAGAAGGCTGCTGCAGGCATCGCTCAGCCCGTTCTTGGCGAGCTGAACTTTCTGAATCACCGCACTCATAACAGTGCGGTGTTCCTCTTTAATAGAGGCGCTATTGAGCGCCTCTAGCAAATTATCCGGCACCTCCGGTTGGACGGAGGCAGCCGGCGTCGCGGTCTTGCCCTTCTTCCGAAGGGGTCGCCCGCCGGACTCCGGAGCCACTATGGGTTCCGGGGCTGAGTCCGGTGCAAAATCTGGGAGGTTGTCCTGCGACACCTCCAGGGCCCTCTCCTCCTGGTGGGTCCCTTCCTGGGATCGCACCTCGGCATCGTCCGCATCACGGGGGGTGGAGGCAGTCGGAAGAGAATCCATATCCGACGCCCCTAAGGACCCGCTCGACGAAGTGGGGAGATCATCCTTAGGCGGACTGCAGGGTTGTATGCGGCATTAGAAAGACATAATATGGCGGAAAATGAAAACCTTGAAGTTATTCGGGAGTCCGGATACTTACGATCTCGCCAGAGGCTTGGCCCTTGGAGGCCAGTCCTCGTCGTCGTCACTGGCATTGGCGGAACAGTCCGGGGGAAGAGTTTTTCCCCTCTTGGACCCTTCGGCCTCCCTTGTTGGGGAGGCCTTCCTTTTCTTCCCTCCCCCCGCTGGGGGAGAGGCTTTCTTCTTCTCCTCCTCGCCTTGGTGGGAGGAGTCGGCCTCGGATTCATCGTCCGATAGCACCTGAAAACGGGAACTCTTCCGAGTCCCCGTGGCCTTCTTCTTGGCCTTCTTCTCCGGCACCACGTGGGGTGCCGGAGCCAGCAACCCCGTTAGGCGGGCGTCAGTTGGGTCCTCTGGCAATGGGGCTGGACAGATAGCCTGTGCGGCCTTCTTCAGCCAGTCCTGTCAAAGGAAAGGGAGTTTAGATCCCGCATAGAGTCAAACTATGAATAACAAGCGTCCCGTAAAGGACAATATCACTTACCTCGTCAGCTGGACGCTGCGAGCTGAATCCGCGATCTTCGGTAGCGGATGCGGGAGCCTCGGCGCCCTTGAACAACACCTTCCAGACCTCTTCGTATGTAGTGTCAAAGAGCCCATTCAAAGTCTGGTGCTGCGCCGGATCGAACTCCCACATGTTGAAGCCCCGTCGTTGGCACGGGAGAATCCGACGGATGAGCATGACCTGGACTATGTTGACAAGCTTGAGCTTCTTGTCCACCAGCTTCTGGATACAAGCTTGGAGTCCGGTCAGCTCCTCCGAATCCCCCCAGATCCGGCCACTCTCTTTCCAGGAGGTGAGACGTGTAGGGATACCGGATCTGAATTCGGGGGCCGCTGCCCAATCAGGGTCACGCGGCTCGGTGATGTAGAACCACCCCGATTGCCACCCCTTAATGGTTTCCACGAAAGTACCCTCCAGCCACGTAACGTGGGACATCCTGCCCACCATGGCGCCTCCGCACTCCGCTTGGCTGCCCTTCACAACCTTCGGCTTGACACTGAAGGTCTTGAGCCACAAGCCGAAGTGGGGCTGGATGCAGAGGAAGGCCTCGCAAATGACGATAAACGCCGAGATGTTGAGGATAAAATTCGGGGCCAGATCATGGAAATCTAGGCCGTAGTAGAACACGAGCCCCCGGACAAAGGGATGAAATGGGAAGCCCAGTCCGCAGAGGAAATGGGGAAGGAATACTACCCTCTCATGGGGCCTAGGGGTGGGGATGAGCTCTCCCTCATCGGGGAGCCGATGCGCGATGTCGCTGGACAAGTATCCGGCGCTGCGCAGCTTCTGGATATGCCCCTCCGTGACGGAGGAGGCCATCCACTTGCCTCCCGCTCTGGACATATTTGGAGAAGGTTGAGGTGAGATGTGCAGGCTTGGGCGCTAGAGCTCGAGTTCGCGGAGATGGATAAGCCAAGGAGGAAGAAGGCGCAGGTAAAAGGATTGGATCTTTATCCCCTTATATGGGCGGACGGAAACATGCGTCCCCACCGGCCTGATAAAACTCGCTTATCTCCCAAGCGCCGCAATCAATGGCGCGGTTGGGTTACCCACGTCCGTATTGATGGGAATCCCGGAATAAGGGGAACACGATCTCTGCTTCGACAAGACGTGCCAAGGAAACCGCCTCGCTAAACGCGCTGAGATGGAACAATAAAAACAATTTGAAGGCTTGGTAGTGGTGTGACGTTACGCCACAAAACACGTTAGCAGATTGAACTTGTGTAATATTATTCTCTCTACGGTTGTATGTGGAATTTATTTTGCAGAGCCGGACACTATCCTGGTGTTCACAATCTTCTATAAATTATTCGGAGGAGGAACCCGCCTTGCAATGCCGAAGACAACATGTGCGCCGGACTCGTCGTCATTGAAGCCTGGTTCAGGGGCTACTGAGGGAGTCCCGGACTAGGGGGTGTCGGGATAGCCGAACTACCATCATCGGCCGGACTCCAAGACTATGAAGATACAAGATTGAAGACTTCGTCCCGTGTCCGGATGGGACTTTCCTTGGCATGGAAGGCAAGCTTGGCGATACGGATATGTAGATCTCCTACCATTGTAACCGACTCTGTGTAACCCTAGCCCTCTCCGGTGTCTATATAAACCGGATGGCTTTAGTCCATAGGACGAACAACAATCATACCATAGGCTAGCTTCTAGGGTTTAGCCTCCTTGATCTCGTGGTAGATCTACTCTTGTAACCCACATCATCAATATTAATCAAGCAGTACGTAGGGTTTTACCTCCATCAAGAGGGCCCGAACCTGGATAAAAACATCGTGTCCCTCGTCTCCTGTTACCATCCGCCTAGACGCACAGTTCGGGACCCCCTACCCGAGATCCGCCAGTTTTGACACCGACACCTACCATTGTGATTATTTGCATGTGGATGACCTGGTGGTTGTGGTGGTGGTGGTTGCACGTAGTTCTGATTTTGATCAACCTCATCCTCATAATCTCCCGCATAATCATCCTCCGCATCAGCAGCAGGAGCCACAGAAGTATCAACAGCAGCACCAACAGTTTGGCCAGGATGAAGAAGTACACAGCTTGCTCGGCAGAGGGCTGTTTCGCGGCGTGGATGTAGTAGTTGTTGTTGTTGCAGAGGTGCAGCAGGTGCAGCCGGTGGTGGAAGACGCGCAAGTAGTTCATTAAATCTGTTATCGAGCTTTGTTTCGAACGTCTTCTCAAAGCCAGTGATCTTCTCCATGGCCTCTTCAAAATTGTTCAGCACATCTTGCAGCTGTTCAGTCATCATTTGCTGAAACTTATCATGAAGCTCCTTGTTCGTTAAGCTCTCCCAGTTAATCTCGCCGGCTTGTGATCCTGGCATGGTTAGCAGCAATAGAAACACACAAGAATATGATCCTACAGACTACGAACAAGTGGTGGTGGTGGGTGTCACAAATCCGTCAAGCAAAACTCAAATTCTTACCAGTTCTTACCCAGCAGCATGCGGTGATTGGCAACCATTGTAGTCAAAACTCTCAAAGCTTGGATAGAGCGATTACCAGGGAGAGTCAAACGCACGACGTAGATGTATGTGGAGCTGGGAAGGCTTATAATATGGTAGCAAAAAGGTCAGCAATAATTAATTCAGAGATGCAAAGTTGAATAAACGCTCAACGAAAGGAGCACACTCTGAATTTTTTTCGCTCTTTTTTTTGTGCTCTTTTTTTTGCGCTTCTTTTTTTTGCGAAAATTCACTATAATGGCGAGTGTCTCAAAACTCTTCCCAAGTCAAGGTAACAGGATAGCCACGAAATTTTTGTGACCAAATTTTGATTTTTCGACTACCCGGACCAAAATCTGGAAACGGCTCAAAAAAAACTTTCTATAATGGCACCTGTCTCAAAACACTCAGAAACACCTAAAAATATGATAGCCAGATTTTTTTTTTACAAATGCGTTTTTGGAAAATTTTGGGCCTAAACGGAGGGTGCTTTCCAGACTCTTTTTTTTCCGAAACCTACTCCCGCAAGGAAACACGAATCGGAAACTAGATGAATCTCGAAAAAAACCTAATATGAAAAGAACTCGGATTGGTGGTGAATATATGGTGGTAGATGGCAATGGTGGTGATATATGGCAGCGGTGGTGGTATATGGATACAGATTCGAAGCGGCGGCGGATGATCAGTGGTGGTAGATGGCAGGGGCGATGATGATTGTGTGGCGGCGGCGTGACAACTTATGACCAGAACTCGAAACTCTAAAAGACTAGACTCTAAGACCATCAACTAGACACGACGATGCAACCGCAAATTCAACAACGCAAATACAGAAAAGATTATGCAAAGGCTCAGATTGGTTCGGATAGGATTAACTAACCCTAATTTTTTTGTGTGGCTTTTTCATGGACTATAGGTATGAAGAACAGACTCGATCTAAACTACGAAAAACTGTAAAATCTCACCGAGTAACCTGGAAATCTGATACCACTTGATAGAGGCAAAGGTGTCCCGTCTTTCGATGAGATGGTGGCTATTGTTTTCTGTGGGAGTCAACCTTGACGATCCGACTACGAACGTGCGTGACGTCGCGCCTTAGCAATCGCTAAACCAAGTTCCGAGGGGTTATTGACCACGCCGGAGCACGATCAACCTGACCACGAGGGTCTGTTTCCTGCGAGCAAACGAAGAACAAGCAAGAAACTGAGATTGCAATCTGGATATTGCAAATATAAGATGAAATCTTTATTGATCAAGACGGGGTTCTGTGATGCCTTTTGATAGAGGCAAAGGTGTCCCGTCTTTCG
>NC_041393.1:349261512-349284008 GCF_002162155.2 Triticum dicoccoides | reverse complement strand
CTGATACCACTTGATAGAGGCAAAGGTGTCCCGTCTTTCGATGAGATGATGGATATCGCTTTGGTGGAAGTCGACTTTGACGATCCGACTACGAACGTGCGAGGACGTCGCGCCTTAGCAATCGCTAAACCAACTCCGAGAGGTTATTAACCACGCCGGAGCACGATCAACCTGACCACGAGGGTCTGTTTCCTGCGAGCAAACGAAGAACAAGCAAGAAACTAAGATTGCAATCTGGATATTGCGAATATAAGATGAAAGCTTTATTGATCAAGGTGGGGTTCTGTGACGCCTTTGTCTGGTCGTTGAACACAAAAGAAGTACGCGAAGTTGCAGCTATGGCAAACTTTTAATCTAAACAAAACCCAAAGTCTAAGCGATGCCCTAAGGACTGTATATATGGAGGAAGAGGGGGGAATTTCGTGGCCCTTGGTGGAGGGGTCCGAAATCAACCCTATCTCTTGTTTCCCCACACATACGGACTCTAAAAATAGCCTATACTTATGTATTTCGAAATTACATGGGCCTGGCCCAATAATAAGGTGACGCAGCACCTAAAATAACCTCGGGACGAAATTTATGAAGTGGCATCTTGTATATTTCGTCCAAAGCTTCATGCACCCATTATGGTGGCTTCAAAGTCCTGAAATCATCACTTGTAACTCCGTTCTTGTTCCCCTTGCACATGCCATCATCTCCATGCTTGTTCTTGCTCCAATGTTCATCCTTCTCCAAGCTAGGCCCTTCATTTGTAAGCAAAACAAATGTATCCAATTTAGGCAGCATCATATTCTCATGAACATTAAAATCATTACCAAGAAACGAAAGTACCTGGTAATTTAGTTGGCGTGCACGAGCTCTAGTAATTGGTCCAGTATGTATAGCAGCAGGGGCTGTGGGTATAACAATTGTATTGATGTCCTCATCATCCTCCCCTTCTTGAAATGAAGTCGTCCTCGACGGAAGTTCATCTTCCTCACCCAAATAAGGCTTCAAATCTGCAATGTTAAAAGTGGGACTAACCCCAAAATCTGCAGGCAGCTCAAGTTTATATGCATTATCATTTATTTTCTCTAACACCTTAAAGGGACCATCAGCACGTGGCATTAACTTTGATTTGCGCAAATCAGGAAATCTATCCTTACGCAAATGTAACCAAACAAGATCTCCAGGTGCAAACACAACATGTTTTCTACCCTTATCTCCAGCAAGTTTATATTTAGCATTCATGCGCTCAATGTTTTCCTTAGTTAACTCATGCATTTTTAAAATCAATTCAGCACGTTGTTTAGCATCAAAATTAACCTTCTCCGAAGATGGAAGAGGCAACAAATCAATAGGTGCACGAGGTAGGAAACCATACACTTCAAAAGGGCACATCTTAGTAGTAGAATGCAATGAACGATTATAAGCAAATTCAATATGAGGCAAGCATTCCTCCCACATTTTCTTATTATTCTTCAAAACAGCCCTAAGCATAGTAGACAACGTTCTATTGACTACTTCAGTTTGTCCATCAGTTTGGGGGTGACAAGTAGTACTAAAAAGCAGTTTAGTCCCCAACTTAGCCCATAAACATCTCCAAAAGCGGCTAAGAAATTTAGTATCACGATCTGAAACAATAGTATTTGGCACACCATGCAAGCGAATAATTTCACGAAAGAACAAATCAGCAACATTAACAGCATCATCGCTTTTATGACATGGTATAAAGTGTGCCATTTTCGAGAATCTATCCACAACAACAAATATGCTATCCCTCCCCTTCTTTGTTCGAGGTAAACCTAAAACAAAGTCCATAGATATATCCTCCCAAGAACACTAGGTACAGGCAAAGGCATATATAAACCATGAGGATTGAGTCGTGACTTAGCTTTTTGACATGTAGTGCAGCGAGCAATAAAACGCTCAACATCCCGTCTCATCTTTGGCCAAAAGAAATGTGTAGCAAGTACGTCCTCCGTCTTCTTCACGCCAAAGTGTCCCATTAATCCTCCTCCATGCGCCTCCTACAACAACAAAAGACGAACGGAGCTAGCTGGAATGCATAGCTTGTTAGCACGAAACACAAATCCATCGTTAACAACAAACTTGTTCCACATTCTTCCTTCTTTACAATTCTGCATTACATCTTTAAAATCAGCATCATGCACATATTGATCTTTGATGGTCTCCAAACCAAATATTTTGAAGTCAAGTTGTGAAAGCATAGTATAGCGACGAGACAATGCATCAGCAATAACATTTTCTTTTCCCTTCTTGTGTCTAATGACATAAGGGAAAGTCTCAATGAATTCAACCCATTTAGCATGTCTACGATTCAGTTTAGCTTGACTTTTAATATGTTTCAAAGATTCATGATCAGAATGTATAACAAATTCTTTGGGCCATAAATAATGTTGCCATGTTTCTAAAGTCCGAACAAGAGCATATAATTCTTTATCATAAGTAGAATAATTCAGACTAGGCCCACTCAATTTTTCAGAAAAGTATGCAACAGGTTTGCCATCTTGTAATAACACACCTCCTAATCCAATTCCACTAGCATCACATTCAAGCTCAAAAGTCTTATTAAAATCAGGAAGTTGGAGTAAAGGAGCATGTGTCAACTTATCTTTCAATACCGTGAAGGCTTCTTCCTGTGCGGTACCCCAAAGAAAAGGCACATCTTTCTTTGTAAGCTCATTGAGAGGTGCAGCAATGGTGCTGAAATCTCTCACAAAACGCCTATAGAATCCAGCGAGGCCAAGAAAACCCCTCACTTGTGTGACCGTTTTGGGCTGCGGCCAACTCTTAATAGCTTCAATCTTGGCTTTATCAACTTCAATTCCTTGTGGAGTAACAACATAGCTAAGAAAAGATACTCGGTCGGTGCAAAAGGTGCACTTCCCAAGGTTACCAAACAAACGTGCATCACGTAGAGCAATAAAAACAGCACGTAAATGTTCCAAATGTTCTTCCAAAGATCTGCTATAAATCAATATGTCATCAAAGTAAACTACCACAAATCGTCCAATGAAAGCACGTAAAACTTCGTTCATTAATCTCATGAAAGTACTAGGTGCATTAGTTAACCCAAAAGGCATGACTAACCACTCATATAATCGAAACTTAGTTTTAATTGCTGTTTTCCATTCATCTCCCAATTTCATACGAATTTGATGGTAGCCACTACGCAAATCAACTTTGGAGAATACTGTAGAGCCACTCAATTCATCAAGCATATCATCTAGCCTAGGAATAGGATGACGATAACGAATAGTAATATTATTAATGCCTCTACAATCAACACACATACGTGATGTACCATCCTTTTTCGGCACTAGAATAATAGGAACAGCACAAGGACTAAGGGATTCGCGTATATAACCTTTGTCGAGAAGCTCTTGTACTTGACGCATAATCTCCTTCGTCTCCTCTGGATTGGTACGGTATGGTGCACGGTTTGGTAGTGAAGCACCGGGAATTAAGTCATTTTGATGCTCAATCCCTCGAATAGGCCGTAATCCCGGTGGCACGTCTTGTGGAAAGACGTCAGCGAACTCCTGCAAAATGTTAGTGGCAGCAGGAGGCAAAGAGGAAGGCACGTCCTCGAATGAAAATAATGCCTCTTTGCACACAAAAGCATAGCAAACAGATTTGCTGAAATCTAGCTCATCAATATCAGATTTGGTGGCAAATAAACATGCACTTTTCAATTTAATTTCAGAAGCAACACTAGATGGTTTATTATTAGGCTTCATTTGTTGCTCAAATTCTTTTGCCACAATCTGATTTTCACTCTTATTCTTCTCCTGTTTTGCTTTATTAGCTCTATTAATATCATCTTTCAAAATGGAATCAGGAGTCATAGGAAGCAAAGTAATATTTTTATCCTTATGAACAAGAGTATAGTGATTGTTTCTACCATGGTGTACAGAATTTTTATCAAATTGCCATGGTCTACCAAATAATAAGGAACATGCTTGCATAGGTACCACATCACAATCAACATAATCAGCATATGTAGAGATACTAAAATGCACACGAACAGTACGTGTTACCTTAACCTTGCCGCTGTTGTTGAACCATTGGATGTAGTAAGGATGTGGATGTGGTCTTGTGGTGAGAGAAAGCTTTTCCACCATCTCCATGCTAGCCAAGTTGTTGCAGCTCCCTCCGTCTATTATGACGCGCACAGGACGTTCCTTCACAACTCCCTTGGTATGGAACAAATTGTGCCTCTGATTTTGCTCAGCTTGTGTGACCTGCACACTCAAAACACGTTGAGCAACTAAACATTCATACCTGTCAGCGTCTTCAGGAGCCATGTATTGCGTCTCATGATCAGAATCATCTCCCCCATGTTCTTCACGTGTAATAAGAGCCAATGTCTCCTCATCATAGTCACTAGCGGACTCATATCCACCATCCGCGGTAGCAATCATCACACGCGGAGATTTGCATTCCCTCGCATAATGACCTCCTCCCTTACAACAACGACAAATAATATCACTTGTGTGCCCTGTTGATGCCATGGAAGAAGAAGAACGCTGTGCAGGCCCCGCAGGTGCGCTCTTGGCAGATAATGGTGGTTGCGCCTGTTTTCTTGTATCATGGCTGGAGGTGGCACCGGATGGAGGTGCTGGTGCAGTTGAAGTAGAAGATGCACGTGGTGTCCATGATGAAGGTCGGCCTGCAGAAAAGTTAGTTCGCCCCAATGCTTGTCGATCCTGCACTTCACGTTCAGCTTTACAAGCAAGATGGAATAAACGAGTGATATTAGTATACTCCTTATAGTCTAGAATGGTCTGAATCTCTCTATTTAATCCACCCAGTAAACGTGCAAGCATAGCTTCATTCTCCTCAACAATACCACATCTAATCATGCCAGTTTGTAATTCCTGATAATATTCTTCTACAGAATTTTTCCCTTGTCTTAAACGCTGCAATTTTTGAAGCAATTCACGTTGATAATATGGTGGAACCCAACGCGTACGCATAGCAGTTTTCAAAGCAGCCCAAGTAGTTGGAATAGGATATAATCTACAATGTTCAGACCACCATACACATGCAAAACTAGTGAAAGCACAAACAGCAGCAGCAACTCGTCTCTCCTCAGGATATTGTAAACATGTAAATCGTTGTTCAGTTTCTAACTCCCAAGTAAGATATATATCAGGAACATATCTACCCTCAAATGGTGGAATATTCAATTTCAGTTTAGGAATATGGACATCATCTCGTACCTGAGGTGGTGGTGCAGGCCTACCATTACGAATATATACCTGAGGTCGACCTGCTGGTGGTGGTGCTGGTGGCTGCTCGTAGATCTGATTTTGATCAACCTCATCCATATAATCGCCCGCATACTCATCATCCTCCTGGGTACCAGCAGCAGCAGTAGCAGGAGCCAAAGAAGCACCAACAGCAGTAGCAGCGGCACCAGAATTTTGTCCTGGCTCAATAGGAACACGTTGTGCTCGTCCATACTGATTCGGAAGGGGGCGTAGTTGTTGTTGTTGCAAAGGTGCGACAGGTGCAGCCGGTGGTGGAAGACGCGCAAGCAGTTCATTAAATCTGTTATCGAGCTTTGTTTCGAACGTCTTCTCAAGGCCAGTGATCTTCTCCATGGCCTCTTCAAAATTGTTCAGCACATCTTGTACCTGTTCAGTCATCATTTGCTGAAACTTATCATGAAGCTCCTTGTTCGATAAGTTCTCCCAGTCAATCTCGTCGGCTTGTGATCCTGGCATGGTTAGCAGCAATAGAAACACACAAGAATATGATCCTACAGACTACTAAGAAGTGGTGGTGGTGTATCACAAATCCGTCAAGCAAATCTCAAATTCTTACCAGTTCTTACCCAGCAGCAGGCGGTGATCGGCAACCGTTGTAGTCAAAAACTCTCAAAGCTTGGATAGAGCGATTACCAGGGAGAGTCAAACACACGACGTTGATGTATGTGGAGCTGGGAAGGCTTATAGTATGGTAGCAAAAAGGGTCAGCAATAATCAATTCAGAGATGCAAAGTTGAATAAACGCTCAACGACGGTACTGTGCTGGTCCTAGGCTAGACTGTGCTAGAGACGCGAGCCTAGAACACCAACAAAATCACGGCGCGGCACGTAAACATGGGAAAATCACACTCTGAATTTTTTTTTCGACTGCCCGGACCCAAAAACTGGAAACGGGTCAAAAAAAACTTCCTATAATGGCACCTGTCTCAAAACACTCAGAAACACCTAAAAATAGGATAGCCAGAATTTTTTTCGAAAAATGCGTTTTCAAAAAATTTTGGGCCTAAACGGAGCGTGGTTTCCCGACTCTTTTTTTTCCGAAACCTACTCCGGCAAGAAAACACGAATCGGAAACTAGATGGATCTCGAAAACAAACCTAATAAGCAAGGAACTCGGATTGGTGGTGGATATATGGTGGTGGTATATGGCAGCGGTGGTGGTAGCGGTGGTAGTATATGGATATGGATCGGTGGTGGTATATGGACACGGATTGGTGGTGGTATATGGATACGGATTCGGAGCGGTGGTGGTAGATGGCAGGGGCGATGATGATGGTGCGGCGGCGGCGTGACAACTTATGACCAGAACTCGAAACTCTAAAAGACTAGACTCTAAGACCAGCAACTAGACCGACGATCCAACCGCAAATTCAACAAAGCAAAACCCTAAAAAGATCATGCAAAGGCTCAGATTGGTTCGGATATGATGAACTAACCCTAATTTTTTTTGTGGCTTTTTCGTGGACTGTAGGTATGAAGAACAGACTCGATCTAAACTACGAAAAACTGTAAAATCTCACCGAGCAACCTGGAAATCTGATACCACTTGATAGAGGCAAAGGTGTCCCGTCTTTCGATGAGATGATGGATATCGCTTTGGTGGAAGTCGACTTTGACGATCCGACTACGAACGTGCGAGGACGTCGCGCCTTAGCAATCGCTAAACCAACTCCGAGAGGTTATTGACCACGCCGGAGCACGATCAACCTGACCACGAGGGTCTGTTTCCTGCGAGCAAACGAAGAACAAGCAAGAAACTAAGATTGCAATCTGGATATTGCGAATATAAGATGAAAGCTTTATTGATCAAGGTGGGGTTCTGTGACGCCTTTGTCTGGTCGTTGAACACAAACGAAGTACGCGAAGTTGCAGCTATGGCAAACTTTTAATCTAAACAAAACCCAAAGTCTAAACGATGCCCTAAGGACTGTATATATGGAGGAAGAGGGGGGAATTTCGTGGCCCTTGGTGGAGGGGTCCGAAATCAACCCTATCTCTTGTTTCCCCACACATACGGACTCTAAAAATAGCATATACTTATGTATTTCGAAATTACATGGGCCTAGCCCAATAATAAGGTGACGCAGCACCTAAAATAGCCTCGGGACGAAATTTATGAAGTGGCATCTTGTATATTTCGTCCAAAGCTTCATGCACCCATTATGGTGGCTTCAAAGTCCTGAAATCATCACTTGTAACTCCGTTCTTGTTCCCCTTGCACATGCCATCATCTCCATGCTTGTTCTTGCTCCAATGTTCATCCTTCTCCAAGCTAGGCCCTTCATTTGTAAGCAAAACAAATGTATCCAATTTAGGCAGCATCATATTCTCATGAACATTAGAATCATTACCAAGAAACGAAAGTACCTGGTAATTTAGTTGGCGTGCACGAGCTCTAGTAATTGGTCCAGTATGTATAGCAGCAGGGGCTGTGGGTATAACAATTGTATTGATGTCCTCATCACCTTCGTCTGGTCGTTGAACACAAACGAAGTACGCGAAGTTGTAGCTATGGCGAACTTTAATCTAAACAAAACCCAAAGTCTAAACGACGCCCTAAGGGTTGTATGTATGGAGGAAGAGGGGGGAATTTCGTGGCCCCTGAGGGAGGGGTCCGAAACCAACCCTAACTCTTGTTTCCCCATACATACGGACTCTAAAAATAGCCTATACTTATGTATTTCGAAATTACATGGGCCTGGCCCAATAAAAAGGTGACACAACACCTAGAATAGCCTGTGGACGAAAATTATGAAGTAGCATCTTGTATATTTTGTCCAAGGCTTCATGCACTCATTATGGTGGCTTCAGCGTCCTGAAATCATCACTTATAGCTCCGTTATTTTTCCCCTTGCGCATGTCATCATCTCCATGCTTGTTCTTGATCCAACTTTCATCCTTCTCCAAGCTAGGCCCTTCATTTGTAAGAAAAACAAATGTATCCAATTTAGGCAGCATCATATTCTCATGAACATTAGAATCATTACCAAGAAACAAAAGTACCTGATAATTTAATTGGCGTGCGCGAGCTCTAGTAATTGGTCTAGTATATGTAGCAGTAGGGGTTGTGGGTGTAACAATGGTATTGATGTCCTCATCAGTTGTCATCAACCGCATGAAATGAGCAAGTATGAGTCATTGGTGATGCAACATAAGCAATCATAGTAATCAAGTCGTGCAAACTAGTGGAGCGAAGATGCAACACACTAGAAGAAATCATGGCAATCATGTCATGTGAGCAAATAATAAGCATAGGGAATGCACATGACTTATCGCAAGCACGAACACAAAGCAAGATGAAAGTGTCATCAAAGGAATGGTGCACAAAAGGAACATGGTAAGAACAAGCAATATCTCCACCAAGCTTGCAAATACACATACAAGTACTAGAATCAATCATCATGTGTAATGCAAAGCATGAGTCACAAATGCATGGCAAAAGCATAGTAAATAGCATATCATGCAAAGTGAACATGGCAAGATGGGCAAATGATATATAATGGGCAATAAGCCATAACCATGTGAGGGACATGTAGAAGAAATGCGCGAAGTGTTTGCGCAAAGAGAGCGGTGGGAAAGACAATCCACGTGATCCCAAGTCATCATTGCTCTCTAGAGCTCGTTTTGTCAACTCGTGGGATTGCGAGGTTGACAAGTATTCATGATGAGGACATGACTACCTTGGATATGACCAAAAATATTGCATATATGCATATTTGTCAGGTGATTTCTAGTGCAAACTATTCAATAATCTATTTATGTTATCCAGAACAAAAATACTTCACACACTTTTGTGTTTTGCCTAATTGCAGGTGTATGGGACATTTGTACAATCCACATATGAAGATAAGGAAGAAAGAGATGTTTATTTGCTGTCCAAAAAGTTCTCTCACGTCACTTTTGGCCCAAGAGAAGATAGAGTCCAAGTCTCTCACGTTCTGGATTCAGATTCGGACTGCACAGACACACCTGACTCAAAACGCACACAAGTTTTTCATACGGACTCTGAATTGGATGATTCTTTTTTGTTGGAAACTAGATTTCGTGCACTTTCCAACCCAACTGGAATCACCTTCAAATTCGTCCGGAGCGTTGAGTTGTGGACGAAACAATCTGATGCTGCAGCTGAATCCGAGTCAAACTACAAGTCCAAAGGTGTTACATCACCTCCACTTGGGCCCATTGGCCTTGTACGACCTAGATTTAGTTTTAGGCTGCCTTGGGACGTCCTCCCACCTCCTTGGCCGCCACCCCTTGCTCCTATATAAGTAGATCCATCTAGTAGCTTTTCCTTGGGATTTGTTTAGTTAAAAGTTAGCCACTGCAACTTCGTGTACTTCGTTTGTGTCCAACGACCAGACCAAGACCGCTTACGGATCCCCACCATTATCAATACCTCATATATATTTGCAATATTCAGATTGCTTTATCATATTCTTGCTCGTTCTTCGATTGCTTGCAGGAATAGACCTTCGTGGTCAGGTTGACCGTGCTTCCAGCATCGTCAGTAACCTCAGGAGATTGGTTTAGCGATTGCTAAGGCGCAACGTCGTGCATGTTTGTAGTCGGATCGTCAAAGTCGTCTCCACCAAATCGATAGTTATCATCTCATCGAAAGATCGGGACACCCCCGCCTCTATCAAGTGGTATCAGTTTTCAGGTTGCTCGGTGAGAATTTCCAGTTTTCCTAGATTAGATTTATTTTCTTACCTATTGTCCAAGAAAAAGCCACAAAAAAAGAGTTAGATCTATTCATCCTTGGTCCAAGCCAGTCTGAGCCTTTGCAATTTTCTTTTCATTGCTTGCATAGTTGAATTATCGGTTGCATCGTCGTGTCGAGTTGCTGGTCTTAGTGTCTAGTTCGTTTAGAGTTTCGAGTTCTGTTCACATTAGTCACGCCACCGCTGCATCATTATCTCTTCCACTGTCCACCACCGATCCATCAATTTCCACCACGTGCTACCCACCATTCATTGTCATAATAATAGTTGAGATCGTTCACATCTTCACTTGATCCAATCTGCATCTTATCTAGTTTGTTTTGGAAAGAGGGAGAAAAAAAGAGAGAAAAAAAAAGTCAGAGAAAAAAAAGAGAAAGAAAAAAAGTGTGAGGAAAAAAAAGAGAGAAGAAAAAAAAACAAAAAAATCGGCACAAACTTTTTCAGAGGAAAGTTGGAGACAAAGTTGTTGATATATCCTGCTTGGCTGTTGTTTCACCTCATTATCTTTACTGCCGTTGTGATCTTCACTTATATCTTGCTGTCCAGAGCTTGTTAGTATCCTTCATTGATTCTAGTTGTGCTACGCCGTGACCTCATTAGTGTTCTAGGCTCGCGTCTCTAGTCCGGTCTAGCCTAGGACCAGCACAGTACCGTCGTTGAGCGTTTATTCAACATTGCATCTTTGAATTGATTATTGCTAATCTTTTGCTACCATATATAGCAAACCCAGCTCCACATATTTCTACACCGTGTATATGTACGCTCCCCTGGCAATCGCTTTACTCAATATTCGGAGTTACTTGACACCGCTGGTTGCCGATCACCGCCTGCTGCATGGTAAGAACTTGTAAGACATTGATATTTGCTTTACTGTGAGCGTTTTACCACCACATCCTAGTAGTTATAGGAACATTATTTTCGGGTTTTGTTTCTTGTTCTACTAATCATGACAGGATCCAGAGTCAATTCATGGGCTTTGTCGATCGCGGGAGACGTGCCACCACCTTTGCAAATACCACAACCGTCACGAGAGGTGCACAAACATCCAAATGCACATGATCAGGTTAATGTATCTATACCACCATTTAATGGCCGTTTTAAACCTGCTTTATATATTGAATGGGAGTTCGACATAAAAAATATATTTGCTTCCCATAATTTCGATGAACATAAAAAGGTTAAGGTTGCGGTTGGTTCTTTCACTGGTTATGCTTTGGTTTGGTGGAGTGAATATTGTCGGTTACACCCTGATTATATATCTACTACTTGGGATGATTTGAAACTTGTCATGCGACATACTTTCGTCCCTGCTTATTATACTCGTGACATGATTAAGAAGTTGCAACACTTAAAACAAGGTAGTGAAACTGTAACAAAATATTATGATGATTTACAAACTACCTTGTTGCATTCCTCTTTAGAAGAAAGTGAAGATGATTTTATGGATAGATTTTGGGGAGGATTGAACCGTGATATTCAAGAGATACTAATTCATGAAGAGTGTTATCCTATGGACCATTTGTTTCATCTTGCTTGCAAAGCTGAACAGGAAATAAAACGACGTGTTGGCCACGAGGAGAACAAGCGCACGGTGCACATTCCAAGAGTTGATATGATTGTTCCTTCAACTACTAGGCATACTATGACAACCACATCCGTTGTTGTCAGGACTACATCACCTCCACCATGTGACACATCGCCCCCGAGAGTGGCTACATCATCTGAGTTGATCATAAGAGGTAATGACAAAGGTAGTTATCTTCCATCTCTACATGAGAATGATGAATGCCTTGTCAATTTGAATGCACCATCTGATGAGCTACCCACTACTTTGATCACACCACCTATTTTAGAGGACTACGTTGATAATTTGACTTTGCCATGTGATCAAACAACTGAAATACCAACAATTTTGAGTGCACCCATTGAATTAACTATTGATGCAAAAGAACCAATGTTTAATCATTTTGATATGACGTCTAATCTTGGTGATGATTCTGTGTTGAATGACTTATTGCATGTTTGCTTATTTAAGCATGTTGTAGCATGTAAATTTGATGCAAGTAAGGTTTATTCATCAATGTTGGGATGGTTTAATGATGAACATTGTCAATCTTTTGAAATGAATAAGAGCTTCACTTATATGTGCAAACTGAGTTGCAATATTTTCATGCCTTCTACTTCTTGTGCTAATTTTTTGGCTTTAGATTTTATGAACTATGCAAGTTACTCATCTATTCATGTGTCATATATGCAAAAATCAAGGGAAGTAAAAATGGATGACATATACATATACAACATGTACACCCTGTCTCTTTTGTTAGCCACATTTCAGATTAAGCAACGCCGAGGACGGCTTTATTTTCAAGAAGGGGAGGATGATGAGGACATGACTACCTTGGATATGACCAAAAATATTGCATATATGCATATTTTTCAGGTGATTTCTAGTGCAAACTATTCAATAATCTATTTATGTTATCCAGAACAAAAATACTTCACACACTTTTGTGTTTTGCCTAATTGCAGGTGTATGGGACATTTGTACAATCCACATATGAAGATAAGGAAGAAAGAGATGTTTATTTGCTGTCCAAAAAGTTCTCTCACGTCACTTTTGGCCCAAGAGAAGATAGAGTCCAAGTCTCTCACGTTCTGGATTCAGATTCGGACTGCACAGACACACCTGACTCAAAACGCACACAAGTTTTTTATACGGACTCCGAATTGGATGATTCTTTTTTTGTTGGAAACTAGATTTCGTGCACTTTCCAACCCAACTGGAATCACCTTCAAATTCGTCCGGAGCGTTGAGTTGTGGACGAAACAATCTGATGCTGCAGCAGAATCCGAGTCAAACTACAAGTCCAAAGGTGTTACATCACCTCCACTTGGGCCCATTGGCCTTGTACGACCTAGATTTAGTTTTAGGCTGCCTTGGGACGTCCTCCCACCTCCTTGGCCGCCACCCCTTGCTCCTATATAAGTAGATCCATCTAGTAGCTTTTCCTTGGGATTTGTTTAGTTAAAAGTTAGCCACTGCAACTTCGTGTACTTCGTTTGTGTCCAACGACCAGACCAAGACCGCTTACGGATCCCCACCATTATCAATACCTCATATATATTTGCAATATTCAGATTGCTTTATCATATTCTTGCTCGTTCTTCGATTGCTTGCAGGAATAGACCTTCGTGGTCAGGTTGACCGTGCTTCCAGCATCGTCAGTAACCTCAGGAGATTGGTTTAGCGATTGCTAAGGCGCAACGTCGTGCATGTTTGTAGTCGGATCGTCAAAGTCGTCTCCACCAAATCGATAGTTATCATCTCATCGAAAGATCGGGACACCCCCGCCTCTATCAATTCATGGGTACATACACAAAAGAGACAAAAACGAAAGAAATTGTGCGCGTGGTAAATGTACACATCATCCATGATGATGTGTATGTGCACGTGTGAGTTAGCACAAGATAAGAAATGCTCAAAGAAATTTGATGCATGGTATAAGAACATGTCATCCATCATGAAAGAATAGTTATTATGTATGACACGATGGGGATGCAAATTGAGCATACAATTATATGTCACATCAATATCATGTTTATTCATGGGGAGCATATGGTGCACACAAGTATTTGGATCATGCAATGAATGGGATGGATCAAAATCTCCTACAATGCATGAGGAAACTATGCGGGTCTCCTCATGAGCAATATCGGAAACATCACATGGAGAAAATGGACAACATCCAAAACAATGCATATCCAAAGCTAGGTGGGCATGGCATGGCATATGAGATAAATGATGCAAAGGGAGCATATCAATATCATGACAAGAAAAACAAATGCCAATAACCATGGGCTTGTCATCTATGCCATAAGTGCAAATTGGGTTTATTTTAATGGCATATGCATAGTCACTATGAAGAGATTGCAAATATGACATATGATTGATCTCATGCATAGCATATGACAAGTCAAGCGGATTAGCAAACATGATGTGACCTAAAGAATTGTCACAAGAAATCCTATGTAACATGGCATCACTACTAATAGACTCCACATGAGAATCATCATACTCATCATAAATGGGCAAATCATCATATGGGTAAATCATACTAACACGAAGCATGGTACTAGGTGGATCAACATCATGGAAGCAATCAATGTCAAGAATGTCCACTAGTGGGACTAGAGCATCACCTTCACCTATGTTACCTTTTTTATTCCACTCAAGTGGTGTAGGTGAGGTGGGAAAGACCAAATGGTGGTCATCTTCATCTTGATGGAACCATGTGGGGGGTGTATCATATTCCACCATGGCCATCGTCTTGTCCAAAGGGAGGACGAAGTCGTCGAGGATCAGCGCGTCATCATGAATGGGACCTAGCACCAAATGAGAAGACACAATAGATGATAGAGGCAAAGGTGTCCCGTCTTTCGATGAGATGGTGGTTTTCGCTTTGGTGGAAGTCGACTTTGACGATCCGACTACGAACGTGCGAGGACGTCGCGCCTTAGCAATCGCTAAACCAACTCCGAGAGGTTATTGACCACGCCGGAGCACGATCAACCTGACCACGAGGGTCTGTTTCCTGCGAGCAAACGAAGAACAAGCAAGAAACTAAGATTGCAATCTGGATATTGCGAATATAAGATGAAAGCTTTATTGATCAAGGTGGGGTTCTGTGACGCCTTTGTCTGGTCGTTGAACACAAACGAAGTACGCGAAGTTGCAGCTATGGCGAACTTTTAATCTAAACAAAACTCAAAGTCTAAACGATGCCCTAAGGGCTGTATATATGGAGGAAGAGGGGGGAATTTCGTGGCCCTTGGTGGAGGAGTCCGAAATCAACCCTATCTCTTGTTTCCCCACACATACGGACTCTAAAAATAGCCTATACTTATGTATTTCGAAATTACATGGGCCTGGCCCAATAATAAGGTGACGCAGCACCTAAAATAGCCTCGGGACGAAATTTATGAAGTGGCATCTTGTATATTTCGTCCAAGGCTTCATGCACCCATTATGGTGGCTCCAAAGTCCTGAAATCATCACTTGTAACTCCGTTCTTGTTCCCCTTGCGCATGCCATCATCTCCATGCTTGTTCTTGCTCCAATGTTCATCCTTCTCCAAGCTAGGCCCTTCATTTGTAAGCAAAACAAATGTATCCAATTTAGGCAGCATCATATTCTCATGAACATTAGAATCATTACCAAGAAACGAAAGTACCTGGTAATTTAGTTGGCGTGCACGAGCTCTAGTAATTGGTCCAGTATGTATAGCAGCAGGGGCTGTGGGTGTAACAATTGTATTGATGTCCTCATCAGCACACAAGTGATATTATTTGTCGTCGTTGTAAGGGAGGAGGTCATTATGCGAGAGAATGCAAATCTCCGCGTGTGATGATTGCTACCGCGGATGGTGGATATGAGTCCGCTAGTGACTATGATGAGGAGACTTTGGCTCTTATTACATGTGAAGAACATGGTGGAGATGATTCTGATCATGAGACGCAATACATGGCTCCTGAAGACGCTGACAGGTATGAATGTTTAGTTGCTCAACGTGTTTTGAGTGTGCAGGTCACACAAGCTGAGCAAAATCAGAGGCACAATTTGTTCCATACCAAGGGAGTTGTGAAGGAACGTTCTGTGCGCGTCATAATAGACGGAGGGAGCTGCAACAACTTGGCTAGCATGGAGATGGTGGAGAAGCTTTCTCTCACCACAAGACCACATCCACATCCTTACTACATCCAATGGTTCAACAACAGCGGCAAGGTTAAGGTAACACGTACTGTTCGTGTGCATTTTAGTATCTGTACATATGCTGATTATGTTGATTGTGATGTGGTACCTATGCAAGCATGTTCCTTATTACTTGGTAGACCATGGCAATTTGATAAAAATTCTGTACACCATGGTAGAAACAATCACTATACTCTTGTTCATAAGGATAAAAATATTACTTTGCTTCCTATGACTCCTGATTCCATTTTGAAAGATGATATTAATAGAGCTAATAAAGCACAACAGGAGAAGAATAAGAGTGAAAATCAGATTGTGGCAAAAGAATTTGAGCAACAAATGAAGCCTAATAATAAACCATCTAGTGTTGCTTCTGAAATTAAATTGAAAAGTGCATGTTTATTTGCCACCAAATCTGATATTGATGAGCTAGATTTCAGCAAATCTGTTTGCTATGCTTTTGTGTGCAAAGAGGCATTATTTTCATTCGAGGACGTGCCTTCCTCTTTGCCTCCTGCTGCCACTAACATTTTGCAGGAGTTCGCTGACGTCTTTCCACAAGACGTGCCACCGGGATTACGGCCTATTCGAGGGATTGAGCATCAAAATGACTTAATTCCCGGTGCTTCACTACCAAACCGTGCACCATACCGTACCAATCCAGAGGAGACGAAGGAGATTATGCGTCAAGTACAAGAGCTTCTCGACAAAGGTTATATACGCGAATCCCTTAGTCCTTGTGCTGTTCCTATTATTCTAGTGCCGAAAAAGGATGGTACATCACGTATGTGTGTTGATTGTAGAGGCATTAATAATATTACTATTCGTTATCGTCATCCTATTCCTAGGCTAGATGATATGCTTGATGAATTGAGTGGCTCTACAATATTCTCCAAAGGTGATTTGCGTAGTGGATACCATCAAATTCGTATGAAATTGGGAGATGAATGGAAAACAGCATTTAAAACTAAGTTTGGATTATATGAGTGGTTAGTCATGCCTTTTGGGTTAACTAATGCGCCTAGTACTTTCATGAGACTAATGAACGAAGTTTTACGTGCTTTCATTGGACGATTTGTGGTAGTCTATTTTGATGATATACTGATTTATAGCAGATCTTTGGAAGAACATTTGGAACATTTACGTGCTGTTTTTATTGCTCTACGTGATGCACGTTTGTTTGGTAACCTTGGGAAGTGCACCTTTTGCACCGACCGAGTATCTTTTCTTGGCTATGTTGTTACTCCACAGGGAATTGAAGTTGACAAAGCCAAGATTGAAGCTATTGAGAGTTGGCCGCAGCCCAAAACGGTCACACAAGTGAGGAGTTTTCTTGGCCTCGCTGGATTCTATAGGCGTTTTGTGAGAGATTTCAGCACCATTGCTGCACCATTCAACGAGCTTACAAAGAAGGATGTGCCTTTTGTTTGGGGTACCGCACAGGAAGAAGCCTTCACGGTATTGAAAGATGATAGAGGCAAAGGTGTCCCGTCTTTCGATGAGATGGTGGATTTCGCTTTGGTGGAAGTCGACTTTGACGATCCGACTACGAACGTGTGAGGACGTCGCGCCTTAGCAATCGCTAAACCAACTCCGAGAGGTTATTGACCACGCCGGAGCACGATCAACCTGACCACGAGGGTCTGTTTCCTGCGAGCAAACGAAGAACAAGCAAGAAACTAAGATTGCAATCTGGATATTGCGAATATAAGATGAAAGCTTTATTGATCAAGGTGGGGTTCTGTGACGCCTTTGTCTGGTCGTTGAACACAAACGAAGTACGCGAAGTTGCAGCTATGGCGAACTTTTAATCTAAACAAAACCCAAAGTCTAAACGATGCCCTAAGGGCTGTATATATGGAGGAAGAGGGGGGAATTTCGTGGCCCTTGGTGGAGGGGTCAGAAATCAACCCTATCTCTTGTTTCCCCACACATACGGACTCTAAAAATAGCCTATACTTATGTATTTCGAAATTACATGGGCCTGGCCCAATAATAAGGTGACGCAGCACCTAAAATAGCCTCGGGACGAAATTTATGAAGTGGCATCTTGTATATTTCGTCCAAGGCTTCATGCACCCATTATGGTGGCTTCAAAGTCCTGAAATCATCACTTGTAACTCCGTTCTTGTTCCCCTTGCGCATGCCATCATCCCCATGCTTGTTCTTGCTCCAATGTTCATCCTTCTCCAAGCTAGGCCCTTCATTTGTAAGCAAAACAAATGTATCCAATTTAGGCAGCATCATATTCTCATGAACATTAGAATCATTACCAAGAAACGAAAGTACCTGGTAATTTAGTTGGCGTGCACGAGCTCTAGTAATTGGTCCAGTATGTATAGCAGGAGGGGCTGTGGGTGTAACAATTGTATTGATGTCCTCATCATCCTCCCCTTCTTGAAATGAAGTCGTCCTCGACGGAAGTCCATCTTCCTCACCCAAATAAGGCTTCAAATCTGCAATGTTGAAAG
The DNA here is from genome assembly GCF_002162155.2 of Triticum dicoccoides. NCBI lineage: Eukaryota > Viridiplantae > Streptophyta > Magnoliopsida > Poales > Poaceae > Triticum > Triticum dicoccoides. The sequence goes on along the minus strand of NC_041393.1, from coordinate 349,265,788 downwards.
TGGGACTAACCCCAAAATCTGCAGGCAGCTCAAGTTTATATGCATTATCATTTATTTTCTCTAACAGCTTAAAGGGACCATCAACACGTGGCATTAGCTTTGATTTGCGCAAATCAGGAAATCTATCCTTACGCAAATGTAACCAAACAAGATCTCCAGGTGCAAACACAACATGTTTTCTACCCTTATCTCCAGCAAGTTTATATTTAGCATTCATACGCTCAATGTTTTCCTTAGTTAACTCATGCATTTTTAAAATCAATTCAGCACGTTGTTTAGCATCAAAATTAACCTTCTCCGAAGATGGAAGAGGCAGCAAATCAATAGGTGCACGAGGTAGGAAACCATACACAACTTCAAAAGGGCACATCTTAGTAGTAGAATGCAAGGAACGATTATAAGCAAATTCAATATGAGGCAAGCATTCCTCCCACATTTTCTTATTATTCTTCAAAACAGCCCTAAGCATAGTAGACAACGTTCTATTGACTACTTCAGTTTGTCCATCAGTTTGGGGGTGACAGGTAGTACTAAAAAGCAATTTAGTCCCCAACTTAGCCCATAAACATCTCCAAAAGTGGCTAAGAAATTTAGTATCACGATCTGAAACAATAGTATTTGGCACACCATGCAAGCGAATAATTTCACGAAAAAACAAATCAGCAACATTAACAGCATCATCGCTTTTATGACATGGTATAAAGTGTGCCATTTTCGAGAATCTATCCACGACAACAAATATGCTATCCCTCCCCTTCTTTGTTCGAGGTAAACCTAAAACAAAGTCCATAGATATATCCCCCCAAGGAACACTAGGTACAGGCAAAGGCATATATAAACCATGAGGATTGAGTCGTAACTTAGCTTTTTGACATGTTGTGCATCGAGCAATAAAACGCTCAACATCCCGTCTCATCTTTGGCCAAAAGAAATGTGTAGCAAGTACGTCCTCCGTCTTCTTCACGCCAAAATGTCCCATTAATCCTCCTCCATGCGCTTCCTGCAACAACAAAAGACGAACGGAGCTAGCTGGAATGCATAGCTTGTTAGCACGAAACACAAATCCATCGTTAACGACAAACTTGTTCCACATTCTTCCTTCTTTACAATTCTGCATTACATCTTTAAAATCAGCATCATGCACATATTGATCTTTGATGGTCTCCAAACCAAATATTTTGAAGTCAAGTTGTGAAAGCATAGTATAGCGACGAGACAATGCATCAGCAATAACATTTTCTTTTCCCTTCTTGTGTTTAATGACATAAGGGAAAGTCTCAATGAATTCAACCCATTTAGCATGTCTATGATTCAGTTTAGCTTGACTTTTAATATGTTTCAAAGATTCATGATCAGAATGTATAACAAATTCTTTGGGCCATAAATAATGTTGCCATGTTTCTAAAGTCCGAACAAGAGCATATAATTCTTTATCATAAGTAGAATAATTCAGACTAGGCCCACTCAATTTTTCAGAAAAGTATGCAACAGGTTTGCCATCTTGTAATAACACACCTCCTAATCCAATTCCACTATGATAGAGGCAAAGGTGTCCCGTCTTTCGATGAGATGGTGGATTTCGCTTTGGTGGAAGTCGACTTTGACGATCCGACTACGAACGTGCGAGGACGTCGCGCCTTAGCAATCGCTAAACCAACTCCGAGAGGTTATTGACCACGCCGGAGCACGATCAACCTGACCACGAGGGTCTGTTTCCTGCGAGCAAACGAAGAACAAGCAAGAAACTAAGATTGCAATCTGGATATTGCGAATATAAGATGAAAGCTTTATTGATCAAGGTGGGGTTCTGTGACGCCTTTGTCTGGTCGTTGAACACAAACGAAGTACGCGAAGTTGCAGCTATGGCGAACTTTTAATCTAAACAAAACCCAAAGTCTAAACGATGCCCTAAGGGCTGTATATATGGAGGAAGAGGGGGGGATTTCGTGGCCCTTGGTGGAGGAGTCCGAAATCAACCCTATCTCTTGTTTCCCCACACATACGGACTATAAAAATAGCCTATACTTATGTATTTCGAAATTACATGGGCCTGGCCCAATAATAAGGTGACGCAGCACCTAAAATAGCCTCGGGACGAAATTTATGAAGTGGCATCTTGTATATTTCGTCCAAGGCTTCATGCACCCATTATGGTGGCTTCAAAGTCCTGAAATCATCACTTGTAACTCCGTTCTTGTTCCCCTTGCGCATGCCATCATCTCCATGCTTGTTCTTGCTCCAATGTTCATCCTTCTCCAAGCTAGGCCCTTCATTTGTAAGCAAAACAAATGTATCCAATTTAGGCAGCATCATATTCTCATGAACATTAGAATCATTACCAAGAAACGAAAGTACCTGGTAATTTAGTTGGCGTGCACGAGCTCTAGTAATTGGTCCAGTATGTATAACAGCAGGGGCTGTGGGTGTAACAATTGTATTGATGTCCTCATCACCATGCAAGCGAATAATTTCACGAAAGAACAAATCAGCAACATTAACAGCATCATCGCGTTTATGACATGGTATAAAGTGTGCCATTTTCGAGAATCTATCCACGACAACAAATATGCTATCCCTCCCCTTCTTTGTTCGAGGTAAACCTAAAACAAAGTCCATAGATATATCCTCCCAAGGAACACTAGGTACAGGCAAAGGCATATATAAACCATGAGGATTGAGTCGTGACTTAGCTTTTTGACATGTAGTGCATCGAGCAATAAAACGCTCAACATCCCGTCTCATCTTTGGCCAAAAGAAATGTGTAGCAAGTACGTCCTCCGTCTTCTTCACGCCAAAATGTCCCATTAATCCTCCTCCATGCGCTTCCTGCAACAACAAAAGACGAACGGAGCTAGCTGGAATGCATAGCTTGTTAGCACGAAACACAAATCCATCGTTAACGACAAACTTGTTCCACATTCTTCCTTCTTTACAATTCTGCATTACATCTTTAAAATAAGCATCATGCACATATTGATCTTTGATGGTCTCCAAACCAAATATTTTGAAGTCAAGTTGTGAAAGCATAGTATAGCGACGAGACAATGCATCAGCAATAACATTTTCTTTTCCCTTCTTGTGTTTAATGACATAAGGGAAAGTCTCAATGAATTCAACCCATTTAGCATGTCTACGATTCAGTTTAGCTTGACTTTTAATATGTTTCAAAGATTCATGATCAGAATGTATAACAAATTCTTTGGGCCATAAATAATGTTGCCATGTTTCTAAAGTCCGAACAAGAGCATATAATTCTTTATCATAAGTAGAATAATTCAGACTAGGCCCACTCAATTTTTCAGAAAAGTATGCAACAGGTTTGCCATCTTGTAATAACACACCTCCTAATCCAATTCCACTAGCGTCACATTCAAGCTCAAAAGTCTTATTAAAATCAGGAAGTTGGAGTAAAGGAGCATGTGTCAACTTATCTTTCAATACTGTGAAGGCTTCTTCCTGTGCGGTACCCCAAACAAAAGGCACATCCTTCTTTGTAAGCTCGTTGAGAGGTGCAGCAATGGTGCTGAAATCTCTCACAAAACGCCTATAGAATCCAGCGAGGCCAAGAAAACTCCTCACTTGTGTGACCGTTTTGGGCTGCGGCCAACTCTCAATAGCTTCAATCTTGGCTTTGTCAACTTCAATTCCCTGTGGAGTAACAACATAGCCAAGAAAAGATACTCGGTCGGTGCAAAAGGTGCACTTCCCAAGATTACCAAACAAATGTGCATCACGTAGAGCAATAAAAACAACACGTAAATGTTCCAAATGTTCTTCCAAAGATCTGCTATAAATCAGTATATCATTAAAATAGACTACCACAAATCGTCCAATGAAAGCACGTAAAACTTCGTTCATTAGTCTCATGAAAGTACTAGGCGCATTAGTTAACCCAAAAGGCATGACTAACCACTCATATAATCCAAACTTAGTTTTAAATGCTGTTTTCCATTCATCTCCCAATTTCATACGAATTTGATGGTATCCACTATGCAAATCAACTTTGGAGAATATTGTAGAGCCACTCAATTCATCAAGCATATCATCTAGCCTAGGAATAGGATGACGATAACGAATAGTAATATTATTAATGCCTCTACAATCAACACACATACGTGATGTACCATCCTTTTTCGGCACTAGAATAATAGGAACAGCACAAGGACTAAGGGATTCGCGTATATAACCTTTGTCGAGAAGCTCTTGTACTTGACGCATAATCTCCTTCGTCTCCTCTGGATTGGTACGGTATGGTGCACGGTTTGGTAGTGAAGCA